>NW_026706416.1:0-134411 GCF_029867415.1 Vicia villosa
TGCATTTGAATGTGATTGATGTTTACCAGGAAAAACAGGAATGGCATTCAGGAAATGTCCCGATCATCTGGACATCATTCCATCAGAAGGAAATCACCAAGAGAAACGCATTTCTCAGCAAATTCCTCAAAAAGATTTTCTCTTCAAAAGAAGTCTTATTCCCCAGCAGGGTTGTTCCAGATTACTATCTTCAGAAGATGTGATCCCCGCACCCGGACTTGGTCAGATAGTGCATCGGAGGATTATGCATCTTCCTCATTCCCATTTGAAAGGGCATCAGAACTTCCAGTTACCTTTGGTTCCCCAAGCAGTAGTCAAAGATCCTTCAACGGGATACCCGGGTTCTCAAAAAAAAATTTCCCCAGACGAGGGTACTCAAGCAAGACAAAAGATCATCAACGATCACAATACATTCATGTCCAGCTGACTAGTGGGAATTTATTTTTCCAATTAGAAGCTTGACATCACATTCATACATTCATACATTCATACATTCATACATTCACATATTCATACGTCATACATCATACATCATGCATCATGCGCATATTCATACACAGCATAACATGCATATTTCTCCGGGAATATCTCACATTTACATGCATCATAAACATTGCATATCACTAACTTGATTTTTCAGGTAGGCAGATATCTTCAACAAAGATGTTCTCAATCACATGCAGTGTTCACCTGAATTCCATGAACGGTTCTCTCAGATATAATCAAGCCGAAGATTCATTCTGATCACTTACCAACTCAAAAACAAGCCTCACAGATCTAAAGTTGATACCTCAGATGGTTCCAGAACGATCTAATATTGCAGATCTAAAGCGATACCTCAGACGGTTCCAAAACGATCTAGCATCACAGATCTAAAGCGATACCTCAGACGGTTCCAGAACGATCTAACGTTGCAGATCTAAAGCGATACCTCAGACGGTTCCAAAACGATCTAACATTGCAGATCTAAAGCGATACCTCAGACGGTTCCACAATGATCAACTTCCAAAATCTAAATCGGAAAAACTTTGGACAAGTTCCGTAACGATTATCTTCCAAGACTTAAAGCGGTAACCTTGGACGGTTCCGAAATAGTCAACACAAAGACTTTCAAATCCTTCATCAAGATATAATCAATGAATTCATTCTGATGAACAAACCATCAACACATTCACCAGGTGGCATATGAAAGCCCATCTCAGGTAATGTTTCAATCTGCCAACAACATTTCGCAGACGACATTCAAATGCAACTTCCAACACCTCTTCTGATCAAGGTAAGTGCAAATTTTCAGGGCATCTAAATATTCAATCATCTTCTACCTTCAGATTTCAGACAATCTCTTCAGGTTTAAGAAGATTGAATAGGGGCAACTGTTATACCCCAAAATTTGCCCACATATTTTTCAAGAAAACTCCAATCTGAAAATTAAGGGTCTCATATAATCATGGATTTTTATTTCAACAAATATCCTGACATATGAAATACTTAGTTTTTAGAATTTTTCTTATACAGTAATTTGGCTTGCAGTTGAACTTATTCTTACGCAAACGCCAAATACTGTGTATTACTTCACACATGCTATTTATTTATTTACAGATAAATGGTACTGACACAATTGGTACAAAGTTAAATCTTTTTGCAGGCGCAGAATCAGGAAACTCAGACTGTACTGGTAACAAGTAGATTATTACTATCTTTTGTTTCCCACTAATTTTTGTACTATATTCCATTATTTGCAAAAATCTTTTCAAATCTCTTTTTCAAAAATCAAATCTCTCCTTTTTCCAACACTATCATACACTTTCTTTCAAATCTTACTTCCACTCAAATTTTCCTTTTGTACGGAATCACATCATTCCCCAACGTCTCTTTCCTTCTTTCCATTCTATAAATACCTCTCATTTTCTTTCATAAAATCTCACATCAAATTCCAATTCATCTCTCAAATTTCTACTTCATAATCCATCCTTTCTCTTCTTCCCTGACAAGAATGGCAAAGTGGATAGAGACACTGTTTCTTACAGTCATCACCATTGCTACGGTGATCATGACTTTCTTCTGCCTGCATAGTCCTGAGGAGTGTGGACCTGCAATGGTTATGCTCCCAATCATCTACATGTTATTGTTCATAGCATGGGTCATTAATCGTCATTCTTAAAATTTGCCGTATTTCTTATTTCTTAAATGTACCGTTTATTCGTCGTACTGTTCAATATAGTATGTGATATTTGTACTGTCAGTATTAAATGTTGTACTATTTGTCATAATATTGCTTAATTACTAAGATAATATTTTGTGTGTTTTCTGCCAGTCAAATATTCCTATTTCTGTGCATTAAATGATTTTCAGGGTTATTATCGGTAATTTTGCCCGCATACCGTAAATATTAGTTATTTATTATGTCTGTGTTTTTAACAAGTCATGTAAATAAACTTTCATCTTTCTCATAAAACATAAAACAAAAACAACAAAAAAGAAAATTAACTTTGACTGTTGATTTTTCACTCTAACTGCTACATCAATACCTGAACAGTCAGTTGACAGCCAAACTGCTGGCAGTACAATTCTCAGTGTTTTGTACCATCAATCAAATCAATCTTTCACAATTCAAAATTCCAAGATTTTTGTTCAAGAAGTCTTCTGAATATCACATGATTAGCAGAGACTCAACACTGCACAAAAATCAGGTACGCTTAACTGTCTCCTACACAAACAGTCCCTAATCAGGGTTTTTCTTGTTTTTACAGGGGCAACAAGTTTTTGAGAGCTCAAATGGATTTCATATACATCCATATATCTCAAAGTACCATCAGACAAATTTTCAAACTTCAATTCACTCAGACGCACCGTCAGCAGCTCAAACAGTCAACAGACGACCCGTTTGACCAAAAAAGTCAACAGACAGTCAAAAATGAATTTTTTTTGTCAAAGTCCATATTTTGTCAAAGGATTCATCATTTGATCATTGGATGATCATAATTCATCAAGGAAAGATCAAAAATCAACAAAACCCTAAGATTCAAAATTAGGGTTTTTGCCTGAAAAGTCAACTCAACTTTGACTGATCATAACTCTCTCATCCTTCATCCAAAAAATTCAAACCAAAGCTTGTTTTGAAGGAAATTCAATTATCTTTCAAATGCAATTGATCCCATGGTCATTGGATTCACCATTTGAAAAATATGATCAAAGACATTACAGGTCATTTTCAAAGTCAACAAAAAGACACTTTTTTCAAAAGGACACACAAGGAGCTTCAAAAATCATTTTGACATGAGACCAAAGACATTGGTTAGAGGACTCTTTGAGGTTTCTAAAAAGTGCAAGATCTCCTTCATATGACAAAAATTGAAGGATTTACACCTTGTTGAAGTTGGCTAAATTTTGGGAAAATGCATGAAATCAACATTGCTCAAAAATGTATCTTTTCCAAATGGGGCCAAGTTTTCAGCATTCAAACATCATTTCCATGATGTTATGGGCCTCCCACGACTAAGACTAAGCCCACATCATTTTTATCTATTTTTGGCATAATTTTATCTTATTTTAAGATTAAAATTAAAAAGAAAATGAAATGGATAAAGAATAGCTTGTATTCCAAGCAAGACTCATTCAACTCTGTCCCAAAGCAAAGTACAGCAGAGGAGAAGAAGAAAATCAAGCTATGGTGGCTTAAAGACAAAGCTACCAATGTTGAAAAAGTCAAGATTCCAAAAAACTCATCAATGCTTTTGGCTTAGTTTCTAAGCACTCTAATGCTTATAAATAGGCTATAGCACTTCAGTAACAAATAGAGACAGAGATAGAGAGCAAAACTCTTGCTTGTAACACACTTGTAATCTCTCAAAATATTCAAAGAATTTTGAAATTCGAATTCCAAATTTAAGTCACTTTCCATTCAAACTAAACACTCAAACACGTTCCTTGAGCTTCACTGAACATATCCAGATCATTTGCAAGCTCTGAAACTCCTTGAATCGAACGCTACAGGTCTCGATTCATCCAAACTAAAACTGACTCGTGTCTCATAACCTAAGCATATCTAACACGATGTAGACATATATTTGCACTTGGTGTGGTGTGTAGATCATTTCTGGAGCTTTAATTGAGTTTTAGATGCTTACACACGAAGATACCATTTTAGGGTTCTTAAGCTAAAATTTGGGATCCTCTGATTTAGGCAAAATTAGGAGAAACCAATGACATATTTGAACTCAGGGGACGATTTTAAGCTTAACCATGGTCTCCTAAGTAATTTATATTGCTTGTATGAAATTTTGACATGTGCAGGTCTTGTAGCTACGGACGAAAACCGTCACTAAAGGCTTTACCTACAGTTGCAGAGCCTATAGCAACGGAGAGAGGAAGAAGATGAAGGCGTGGCAGGCTCTGGTTGGCCAGAATGCGCGCGCCAGCTTTTATTCAAATTCTTGGATCCTGTGTTGCGCTGTCTATGCTTTTGTCATGCTCCTCAAAATCTGAGCCCTCTGATTCACTTCCAATCAGATCCAACGTGCCAGATCTCTCACCACACCATGCTCCCTCACAAATTACCACACAGGATCAGTATCCTTTTTATTTTCTATTTTATTTTCTATTTTATTTTAATTTCTTTGTTAAATTAATTAAAAATAGTTTTAAAAATCCAAAAAATACACAAAAAATATTTTTATACTTCTAAAATAATATACTATTTTATGAAATAAAAATATTTTATTTTTCTTCATAATTTCAATATTTTGCATAATTAATTAGTATATATTTATATATTTGCTTTTTAATTATTCTAACCAATCAAAAAATCATAAAAAAAATTGTTCTTTGTGTTAAATATTGTTTATATATTATAAACTAATTTTGTACATATTTTGAATAATTTTCTTTTTAAGTTTTAATTATTTGTATAATTATTTGTATAATTATGTATTAATTAGCTTAATCAATTTCCAATCAATTTCAAAAATTCCAAAAAAATTAGTTTTGTTTTAAAATTAATTAACAAATATTTTGTACATATTTTAAACTTAATTTCTAGGTTTAAATCTATTTTCATCTTTTTTCTTCATTTTAATTTAATTAATCATGCATTAATTATAATTAAAACCAAATCATAAAAATTCCAAAAACATGCCTTTTATTTTTCTTGCAATTTAAAATTCCTAGATAAATGTATAGGATGTCAAATTCATGTAAATAGGCTAGTTTACATTTCCTGCACAATCGATGTAATAGCGTAGATTTACTTTCCGCACTTTACATTTCCGCACTTTAATTTCCAGCACATATAAACTGCGTGTATGTCAAAGATAAAATTGAACCGTTAGATCACTAACTTCAAAGATAAATATCTGAATCCAATCACAATCACACTTGCACCTCTTGAGGTAATCCCTTCTCATTCCTTTCAAAATCAAAGTCAAAATTCTACTGTTTCGAGTACAAAATCGAACCTTGCTTTTATATCCGGTGAAAGGATAGATTTTTAAAGGAAATAGGATAAAGACCTTACAACTCAGGGTAGACCTCCTAGTTTGCTTGCTCAAATCAAAACAAACAAAATTCTCATACACTGTTGATTTTTTCAAAACTTTCAAAAAAGACAATACTTTGTATACATCCAAACACGGGTTATTACAAAGTTAACGTTCTTTTCAAAACATCTTTCGAAAGATAAACAAGCATTTTGTATACATCCACACACGGATCATTACAAAATTCAATTTACAAAGGTATTTGAAACCACATATGAGCAATTTCAGAGCAATTGAAAAGTGATCGAAAAACAAGTGAGCTAAGCAAACTTAAGAGCCCATGGATAACCATGGATACAAAGGGTGCTAACACCTTCCCTTTGTATAACCTACCCCCTTACCCAGAATTTCTTAAAGGTCTTTTTTCTGTTTCTTTTATAAACCTTTCCTTAATTGGATAAAATAAAAGGTCGGTGGCGACTCTGTGATATTTTCAAAAAATGCGAAAGCATTAAGCGACAAAAAAGAGTCAGTTCACGTATCTCTACAGATCAGAGGTATGGCCCGGTATTAAAAAAAATCGGAGGTCCACACCCCCACCTTTGATGCCAATGCTAGATGTGAGTTCCATTCTGGGGCACCTGGTCATGATATTGAGAATTGTAGGGCGCTGAAGCAGCAAATTCAAGATCTCATTGATTCAAAAGTGATTTTGTTCACCCCCGAGGGTATGTTTGTTCATGGAAATGGGGTTCCAACTGCGGTAGAAGAAAAGGTTCATTCATACTTCTATGTCAGATCTACTTCAAATCAGAAGCATAATGCACCATCTTGGGTTCCAGGTTTCCCACCTCATCAGTCTCCATTTGTTTCACAACCAGATCAAAAGAGGAAGATACCCGAACAGAATCATCAACAAGGTCCTCCGAATGAATACCCACCTAGAAGTAATTTGGGGCGAAGAAATGCTCCTCTGGACCAGATTCCTATGACATACACTAAACTTCTGCCATATCTAGTGCAAAGCTCATTGGTGGTCCCCAAATCTCTGAAACCTCCACCACGCCCGTTTCCACCTGGGCATGACCCTAATGTGCAATGTGGGTACCACGCTGGATCAGCAGGGCACTCAACCGAGGACTGCAACGCTTTCAAAGCCAAGGTGCAACAATTGATCGACGAGAGACATATAACCCTTCAAGGAGGAAACATGTGGGTGAACGGAATGCCCGTGCCCAAGTGAATGTCCGTATTCCATGGAGTGTCACAAAAAGAAATAAGCCCAGAAGGAGTCAAGTCTCCTCAACTATGGCAATCATCATTTCCTTTCTGTGTTCTCATTTCAAGTATTTCCTGTTTTGTAGAAAGCTGCTTCCTTGAACTCGTTGGTATAATAATAATAATAAAAACACCACAAATTCTCGAGCAACTTTGTCAGAATCCATTTCAAGTAGTAATCAAGAATGTTTTGTAGAAGCATTTCTCATTCTCAAGGTTCTTATGCTCAGTTGTATCCGTGGGGGTTGGTGTTTCAGTTGGTGTTTGAGTTCTCTTTGCAACAAATAGCTTCTCTAAGTTTGGTGACTACGCAAGGTTCCTCCATGTTTGATGGCAAATACTTCTTCAATGACTATGCTTGGGGCTCCCGCACGAGGGATAAGCAAGACGTACTCTTATCTTGAGCATTGCATCATTCGCATTGCTCGAATCCCTAAAAGCATTACAAATTCCTGGATGACTTCGTCAGAATCTTCTTCCGTGTGATAATCAAGAGTGTTCTTCACAATGCTTCTCATTCTCAAGGTTCTACTTCATATATCAGTTGCCTTTTCTCATGATCTCCTTCTCAGTGGCCTTGCTAGTTAACAGAGACAAGAAGAACATGAGAAACAAATTGATGTGGTTCTATTGCCTTGTGCTCATTCGTTTCCTTGTTTGTTGGAATCACAATTGGTTAAGATTCTAGTTTTGGGTCTTCTTCACCACAAGTAGCTCTCTTGAGTTTGATGACCATACCAGATTCTTTCCATTTATGAAGGCGAATACTTCTTCAACATCTATGCTTGGGGCTCCCGCACGAGGGATAAGCAAGACGTACTCTTATCTTGAGCATTGCATCATTCGCATTGCTCGAATCCCTAAAGCAAGGCAAAAGTTTACAACTCTTGGGTGACTTTGTCGGAGTTCTCTTTTGAAGTAATCTGAAGTGTTTGGAAGGAACTGCAGAAAGTATTCAAGCTCAACAAGTCCAGACGGAGTCAAGTCTCCTCAACAACGACACCCATTTAGTTTCTTACTGCATTCTCATTGTAATTTTTCATTTGTGTGTTTAAGCATCAATAGCATGTAAAAACTTGTTAATTTCTGAATGAAAATCATAATACATTGTCTATGTTTGTCTTGAAGTAATCCATTCGTTATCACTCATAAATGTTTTTGGCATTACGATACCAACTTTACTAATCACTTGCTTAGGCAAAAAGCGGAGGGAGAATGATGAAAAATAAAATGCAAAAATCTCTAATTGTGTGCTTTTGAATAAAACCCCACTGAGGATGTACAGGCATTATTCCAAATCCCCAAACACCGGAGATATAAGGGAGATAGACCCTCGTCAACCCCTTTGAGCCTTGAAGTAGGAGTTTCTTTTCTAATCATAAAAAACCCTTATTTTAACCTTGGGGCAGGGTAGTGTTCATTTAACTTGATCGAGTGTTCAAAACTCACCAAAAGGTGCGCATAAGGATACAACAATGGTTATCCTTCAAAAGGTTGAGGAATTTCAAAACCGCAATGATTATCCTTATTCCATCAAGAGGTCAAAAGAGGACGATGCCACAATGGTTATCCCTCATCAATCAGAGAATGAGGCAGTCACAATATTTCAAACAAATCGAGAGCAACGCAACATCACACGACTTGTTCAAAAAAAAAAAAAAGAGCCCGCTAAGTCAAAAACTTGAAATAAGCGACTTAGGCAAAAGTTAGGGCATCCCGCTGGACTCCAAAATAAAATTCAAGAGAATTTGTCCAGGCAAAAGTTAGGGAAAGCAGAAGCGAAAAACAAGGATTACAAAATAAAGATCCTCATTAAAAGAACAAAGTCGTGTGATCAGGCACCAAAAATGAAAGGTGAGTGACTGCCACGTCCAAAGAACCTCATTGATTCTTCAACCATCTCAAAATTCCTTGTGAGGGATGAACACTCGTGTCGAGCTAACTGAACATAGGAACGGAGAACATCACGAAGGGGGTGGGTACAAATAATTTTGAGCCTAAAAATCCTTTGTTTTCTAAAAACCGCGAACCCGGCCAAGTTACAACCCTTAAAAGTCCTAATTGAAGTAGGGTTTATCTTGAAAGCGCACCCCGAAGAGATAGCTTTTAACTGACTCCCAATGAAGCGAGACTCATATCCATGTTGGTATCGTATGCTTGCTTTATCTTCCACATGCAAAAATCGAGGTTGTGTCAACTAGTGATCCATTCACAAGAGGTCGCAACCTCATTTCAATAAAAAAAGTTTCTTTAAACTTCAAGACTAACGTACACTTTGCATTAGAATTATCATTCCTAGAATTAACATTCTTTTGCATACAAACATCTGCTTAAACATCAAAGAAATTTCAGGATGAGAATCGGTGAGCAACTTGATCATGTCAAAGTACAAAAGACTCGAGAATTCCGAGGAGTAAAAGCTAATCATCCCAAATGTTGACCACCAAGGGATAGGTCTCTAAAGGAATCCGTTGGGCATAGAAAACTGATGCGCTCTTTGATTACTCTGGGGGGGGGGAGAGTTTGAAGACTCCGTTGAGCGTGGTAAAGTTGTTTCCGTGTTTGTTTGACTTCAAAACAAAGAAAGCTTGAGGATTCTAGTAAGATGCACCTAATCAGGGGCAATTGAATCGAGGTTTGACCTCTCAAATTCGGCATATCTGGGGAAATCATGTCGATAAATCTCTTCAAGCCTTGATCAATCTGGGGCAATCAAGTCGAGGAATCTCTCTCAAATTCAACTAATCTGGGGCAATCATGTCAAGGAATCTCTCTCAAGTTCAACCAATCTGGGGCAGTTACGTCGAGATTTGACAAATCTCTCCAAGGATCCACTGGGGCAATTTCCTTCATGGGTCATGAAACTTGGAGCATGATCCTCGGAGCTTTATTGGCCTCTCCCTAATCATAGGAGTTCATTTCTCCTGGAACCTTGGTCTCTCCCCAAGCACGGAGTTTATTTCTCCTGAGAGTTTGTTCCATTCCTCAAGCATAGGAGTTTATTTCTCCTAGGAGTTGTCCTACTTCCCTAATCAAGGCTCCTTATCTGGATTTCTCATTCCCAACATGGTGAATCAAGGGAATCTCCTTAAGCTGAAAATCCTCCAAGCAGTGGCACATGGTGAGAAGTCAGAAATCATTCTTCAAGTCAAGGAAAAGTGCATCTTACAAATCAAAAGTCCAATATCTATTGGCACCTCCACATGGTCCTTAACACTAAGGGGATTCTCCCTGGTGTTTACCTCACTAATGCCTTTATTTGGCACTCTGCATATAGTATTCACTGCATATAGCATTGCATCCTCAAAAGCGTAGCATATCCATCAAAATGGAGCATTACGCCATAGAAAAATTCAAACATGCATAACAAAGCATAAGCCAGATAATACAAATCCGCACCCAGTCAAGACAATAATACATCCCCACACAAAAAGTTGTCCTTACAAATTCCGATTGATATCTGCTACTACATTTCAAATCTCTTCCAACCACGGTGCCGATGCGAGGTATCTTCAATCTCTGATGAGTGTCTGACACAATGTCTTCTTTTGTCTCCTGATGTTGAGTCGATGTTGAGTCATAGATCGTAAGAGATCTTATTCTTTCAGTCCTGAAGATCATGCTTAGGTCTTCTCCTGATGTTGAGTCGATGTTGAGTCATAGATCGTAAGAGATCTTATTCTTTCAGTCCTGAAGATCATGCTTAGGTCTTCTCCTGATGTTGAGTCATAGATCGTAAGAGATCTTATTCTTTCAGTCCTGAAGATCATGCTTAGGTCTTCTCCTGATGTTGAGTCGATGTTGAGTCATAGATCGTAAGAGATCTTATTCTTTCAGTCCTGAAGATCATGCTTAGGTCTTCTCCTGATGTTGAGTCGATGTTGAGTCATAGATCGTAAGAGATCTTATTCTTTCAGTCCTAAAGATCGTACGAGATCCTCTCCTGATGTCGAGTCGATGTTGAGTCATAGATCGTACGAGATCTTTTTCCTTTCGATCATTGTTTCATACAACCATTCTCTTTGAAAACCCCGTGTCGGCACCGCTACCATATTATAAGCTATCTCCATTCAAACCCATTACCCACTGTAAATTCTTCCAACAGAAAAACAAAATTTCTCTTTCCCCAGCAGATATCAAAACAAAAATAAGAATAACACTTACACCATCTTCTCTTTAGGACAAATTTTTGGTGCTTTGGTATTTAATCTTCTTCTACCTCGAATGTTCGAAAGGCTAACGCCAATCTCACCTTCAGGTTCAAGACGATTAAATAGGGGCAGCTGTCATACCCCAAATTTGTCCTACCCTTTAACTTCTAACTGGCTTAGGCTTTACATTCATGTACATGCATCACTTAGGTCATAATCCATACCCACGCATGCATATCATTGGTATCAATCAAAGACTAACAAGAAAGAACTCTTATGGCAAGGAATTTCCTACCAAATGTGAGGATCTGAAGTGTGATTATGTGGCTTTGTTTTCATTGAAGTCTTCCTGGATTAGGGTTCTTCTCAACTCAAGGCATTGGGGGAGTGTACATATTTGTAATTCATCTGGTTGTTCCTAATCAGGGTTTCCTTGACCAAAGTCAACCAGTTGACTTTTTGGTCAACCTTTAATCAGGAATGGATTTTATGAGTGAGAAGCTTTCATACTGACTATGCGGATGCATTCATTTGACTGGATTTGACTGGAGAAGATTTAATCAGGGATTCCATCAATGATCAGGAAAATCAGAACAGTTGACTTTTTGGTCAAAATCGGAAGAATTGTTCGAATATTGACTTTTGGTGGAAAATCGGTCAAGAAAAGTCGAGGAATGAATAAAATCGGGAGTTCGACAAAAATTGCCAAAAATGAAAAAATATCAAAAATAGAAAGTTTTCATACTTAGAAAAATTTTGGCATTGGAAATCTCGTTGAGCAGTCTACTTCAGCATCAGTTTACACGTGGCAAATGGCATTTTCTGGAGAAATTTCTAACATCAAAGTTGTTCCTCTCATGGAGGAGAACAACTTTATAGTTGGACACTTTTTCATTTGAAGCTTGTATGAAGAGATAAAATGGTATGAAGTTGCTGAAAAGTCATTTGAGCCAAGTCACAATTCAGGTCATGGACCAGGTCATGACCTGGCATTTCATCAAACATGTGGCATGCCAAATCTCAAGTTAATTTTAGAGATGTACAAATGTGCTATGAATGCAAATTGGGTATGCATCTCTCCTCCCCCATGCCCTCTACACAGTAAAACAAAAATAAATCCATTTGGGTGAGTATTGAGTCAATAGTGAAGCTCCATAGTTAAGCCCTTGCCAAGTCACGCATTGCCCGATGCATGAGCCAGAATCTAGGCCACGCGCAAGGCATTTCATCAAGCACTTGGTGCCCCATTTTCAAACCAGTTTTTAGGAGGCTACAAGTATCTCCAAGACTTCATTCTCACATAAATAGCTTCACTCCCATGTCCTTTATCCATTAAGCTTGAGATATTCAATTTTGATCAAATGATCATGGAGATATAGAGTCCTAAAGTTGTGTAATCACCAAAGTCATTTGAACAAAGACATAGGCCAAGTCTTAAGTCCCGCACGTAAGCATTTACACAATGGCATGTCAGCGTGTTTGCAATCTACTTTACTAAACTTCCGGGCAGTGTTTCAGAAAACTCTCAACACGAATCTCAATCTATTCCATTCCCTCTCCATTCTGAGCATAAGTTTGAGATGACTGATAACCTATGGACGAAGATATGATCACTCAAAGTGGGAATGTCCAAATGCTCAGTTAGTGTAAAGCTTCAAGCCAAAAATCTGAACACACGCATGACACAGCATTAGTCACTCACCACAATAGCCATGCACATCACAATTACATATTGGCCATGCAAAGTCCTCTCCCATGAAAATCTATGTCACACTACACTCATGCACCCACACCACCACACAATACACCACATATAATTTAAAAGCCCTTCATGCTACACACGGCTTGACACTTCAGAATTTTTTTTCTCAGTTTCATCACTCTTCCTTTTTCTCTCTTCATTCTCTCTCTTACCATGGAAGAAAAAGTTTGTTACATCATGTAACAAACTCTAACCAATTTCTTCTGCTCCTTCACATAACCATCCTCAATCCCAAGCCTCTCCATTGAACCCGAATCATCATCATCATCATCAAGCTCTCAACGCATTCATTTTTCACCACCCACTTCATTTCATTTTTTCAGTTTCAAACTCTCTTCTCTCTTCACTCTCTCAACTCTCTCCACCTTTAACCACCATAACAACCTCTACCCCTACCTTCATCTTCATCGTTCTCGAACTCCTCTCTCTTTTTCTACAAGCTCATAACAACTGCACCCTCCTTTAACAAACCTTTATCTTCATCTTCATCATCAATATCTCGCTTCCAGCTTCATCAATCACAGCATCATCACCATCACTGAGCTACGCTTTAGAATACCATCAATATCGTATCGTTCCGCCAAGTTTCAGATTACGACAAGTCCTCGCACTAAAGCATGGCATCTCAAAGCTAAGTTCATCTCTCATCATTCTTGTACTACATCCTGGAACCATATGCCATCGTCATCAAGAATCAAGAGGGATAGACGCTTTTCGTAGAGTTTTCTTTAACTTTGATCCGAGATTCGTATCAGGTATGTTTTCTCAAACCTCTTGAGCATACTAGTAATATGAACTAAGAGCATAGGCCGATTTTGCATGATGATTGTTGTGAAGATCGAACCTGTTTGATTACGAATGAAACTCTCGCGGTCTAAATATGTATTCGCGTGTTTAGACTCCATAAGGAATAAGGTTTAATTTGATATAGAGATCTTGAGTTTCCTTGGAAGCTTGTATAGGTTAGGGTTTTGCAAATCTTGTCGGTTTGGGAGATAGAGAATGAATGAACGAAAACTAAGCTCAGATTCGAGATTATCATGAAAATCCGAGTGGAGTGAGGTTTGATTCGAGCCTTTCTGGGCGCTTTGAGTCGTAGCCGCGGCGGAGATCCGCCGGAGAAGATGACCGGAACGGCCGCGGTCCGGCGAGGGTTTGTATTTCCCCTTCTTCATGTTGAGCTTATGTGGCAGCGTGTGAGTGGTCCATGCTCCCATTTATTGTGGTTTTTTTGTTTTAATAAAATGATTGGACGTCACGTTGTCACGATATCATTGGCTGGGACCGCACTTTGTCTTGTAGTGACTTAAAATCCTATTGTCCAATTGACTTGCATGTGTATACGTTACATGTTAATACCATATGTTGCAAAATAACGCATGCTGAATAAATAAATAGATTAAACGGAAATAGAATTGGTTTGTTAGTAATTGGGCCACACGTATGTGGGCTCATCATCAACTTTTCTGAATTGCACCACCCTGCTATTAATACACCACCATGTAATGACCTTGGGCCTGGACGCCCATGCTCTTCACACCCCTTATTTTGGACCCAATTTATGTTTCAACTGATTTTAGTTCATTCAAAAAACTGCTGTTGCACCCCCCTGCGATTTGTAGTTTAGTTTTATTTTAATTTTAGTTTTCTTTTAACTTTTAATCCACAATTCCAATTTTAATTCACATAAAAAAGGCATAAAAAATGATTTTAGATATCATAGGATGTGTAAATGATAGTCACGATTTTTGTTATTTTTTCTAATTGTTTTGGTCCTCTTAATGAATCTTTTTCTTCACAATATATTTGAATTCCCTTTGATTAATACTTCTTTGTAAATAATCCTCTAATAGACTTAGGAATTAATTTTTAGTCTCATTTTTTTGTATATAATTAATGGATGTATGTGCGCTTGTGAGTATCATTTGTTTGCTATAGTTCTCAATTTTATTTGTCGCATATTGATTTTCCTTTACACATTCCATGTATAGTTTCTTTTAATAAATTGTATAGTTTTTCATTTTGTTTCCCTTGTATAGACAACTTAGACTAGAATTTAGAAATAGTTCCCTTCTAATCTTCTTTTTCTTTTTTGACTTTTAAAATACTTAATAAATATCGATAAAGATCATACCGTTACTATTTCGTAGTAGGAAAGAAATGATTGAGGTGTAGGCCTCGATGTATGTTCTTTCCTACTTAGCGGAGAAGAAATGATTGAGGTGTGAAGCCTCGATGTATTTCTTAACCGTTATTTAGAGAAACGATTGTGGCGTAGGCCTCGATGTGCATTCTCTAAATATTCACAAAAAGCTCCTTGTTATATTTCCTACTTAGCGGAGAAGAAATGATTGAGGTGTGAAGCCTCGATGTATTTCTTAACCATTATTTAGAGAAACGATTGTGGCGTAGGCCTCGATGTGCTTTCTCTAAATATGCAAAACAAAACACTTTTTGGTATGATCTGAGTCACAAATTAAATCCCCTTAAAAAACACCAATCAAAAACACTTAAAACACTAATAAATGGTCAGATTTAAAACAAAGTAAGGAAGTGATGCGAGACCTTGTAGTGGGTTCTCGTCATCATGGAATTACCCTAAAAAACACAAACCAATCTCTCTTTCTTCTCTTAAGGGCACCGTTATCTCCGCTCCATTGCATCCTAGGCTGTCCCCTTATGCAAGAGCGCGAGCGTTAACGCCGCCCAACTAAAAAACACAAAAACAAACAGAAAATCTTGAGCCGAGCTACGGTAACTCTGATTCCTGAAAAGGATACGTAGGCAGCGGGGTAGGGCCCGTGCGAGTACAATTCTTTATTTTCCCTACATTCTGCATTCATTTCGCATTTAGACATAGACATAGTACACACCCTTTAGATAGAAACAAACATAGGTGGATACCATCGAGTACGATGGGCGCGAGGGGTGCTAATACCTTCCCCTTGCGTAACCGACTCCCGTACCTTGATTCTCTGGTCGTAAGACCCTGTTCCTTCCTTTGTTAGGTTTTCTGATATTCCTTTCCCTTATGGGATAAATATATTGGTGGCGACTCTGTTCATTTTTCGCGAGCGTGCGACAGGTAAAAGGAAACATTACAAGTCTCTTAGCTTCTTCAGAATGACCTTCAATCTTTAATGACGTTGTCGTGGTGAGGAATCTTTGTAGATGCTTATTTGCATCTTCATTGATTCGTCCCGCAAACGGCTTGCTCTCCAACTGTCGGATAGTTGAAGGATGAAGTTGGAAGTGTGCAACATTGACCGGTTGGTTTACAATGGTCATTCTTCCAAGCGGTGCATTGGCTCTTCCATAATCACCCAAAAGTCTCTCTGGAGGAGGTGGATCAGCTGCCATAGTTTCAGGCTCAGAATCTGACTGCTCGGACTGAATAGATATTACTTCTTCGTCATCTGATTCTGAAACTACAGGGGAGTCTTCTTTTGATGCCAGTCTTTTTCGCTTGACTTCTCGGAGTCGTGCTCTCAATAGTCTTTCTGGTTCTGCGTTAAAAAGAAGTTCAGCTGAGGCCTTACCTCGCATACAAGATTAGAAATTGATTAGTAGATAAGTTAAAAAAATAAAATTAAAATAAGCAAATAAAAATTTCAGCAAAAAGAATTTTAATTGCAGAGCAATAAAATTTTAATTGACTAAAATAAAACTTATATTTTGGCAATCCCCGGCAACGGCGCCAAAAACTTGATCGTAAAAATAGCAAGTGTACTATTTTCACCGATGTAGTAATAATGAGTTTTACCCCAAGTATCGATCACGAGGATTGCGTAGGAAACACAAGTTATTTAAGTCAATTAAACAAAAGAGCAAATGGGTGTTTTGTTATAATGCAATAAGTAAATTTAAATAAAAGAAATAATAAAAATAAGCTGAAATTAAAGTTTGACTTTTTAGATGTAATTTGAGGTAATGCCAGGGTAGGTGTTTGATCTTCCTTATAATGACTCTGTAAAAAGATCTCTTCAACAAGTTCATAGACTGCAACTATTTGTTCTTAAGGGTGTTTCCCTAAGTCCTTAGTGGAAAACCTTTTGGTTTGCAATCCTATTGCCTAAGTCCTTAGAAACAAAGGTTTGCAAACCAAAGATGTAAATAATCAAGAATGTTCAAATAACCTTTCGGTATCCCTAGTCCTAGGTGATAACTACTAGATCAAATTGTTTAAAAACCTTAACAACCGTAGTCCTACAAATTGTTAACCGTAGATCAATCTTTGTTTTTCCGACAAAGAAGGCATAAAAACATTAAACAATCAAATTGCATAAAACTAATACTTGATTAAAGAAATACGGAATTCAAAAGTCATTACAATTCAAATCAGGGACACCCCCCTAGCATTGGGGGGTTTAGCCTCTCATAATATTCAAGAAACCAAAATCAGAAAGTTTAGACATTTACAAAAGATTAGGAGAACTCTGATCTTCAATGGTTTCCACCCTTGAATCTCTTCGTCTTCCACAACCTTGATAACGCTATCTTGCTCTCTTCTGGAATTCTTTCGTACGATCAAAAAGTCTTTTCCCCTTGTCTCTCAAGCCTCTTTTAATCCCTCTAGGTTTTCAGATTTTAGCCTCAATGCCCAAACTGCCCCCGGACTTTAAAAATTGGAAAAACCACAAATTTAGAACTCCTGCCCGCACCGCTGACACGGCCGTGTCCTTTGACACGGGCAGACCGTGTCCGCTTCTGGTCTGGGAGATGAATTCTTCTTGAGGCCTGACACGGCCGTGTCAGGTGGCACGGTCAGACCGTGTCCGCCTCTGCTCATATGCTTTTTCCTTGCTTTTTGCTTCTTTCTTCACATCTTTTGGCCACGCGATCTTCCATCACTCTGAAGCTAACCTGAAACCATTACCAAACGAGATCAAAAGCACCTAATTGACAAAGAAAACGACATAAAAATACATTGCTCATAGAATAACTAGAATTAGATGAATTAAAGAAAAACACTTAAAAACAACCACAAAGTGTTACCAAGTATGGCGATCTTATGCCGAATGTATGACGAAATTAAGTAGAAATGGTGACCGATCACCCACCCATCTTCTTTATGATTTTCTTCTTTCTTGATTTTTCTTGAAATTCATGAAGGTTTTCATCTATAGATTTAAGAGTTGGATAAAATATTCGATTCTTAAATCTTAAATATATGTTAGCAAAATAATTTCTAATAAGGTTTCCTATATTATCTAGTGCTAGGAAAACATTTAAAGTTAACATTTTTACCCCGTGTGTTCATATTCTCTAGCTTGATACTTGGAGAAGCTTCGTATATCTTTTCTAGAGTATCCTACATTTCCTTGGCGGTTTTACAAGGATGAACATAAAAAAATGTTGTTATCATCTAAAGACATTATTATGAAATTTTTGGATTTGATCTATTTTTGTATTTTCTTCTTCGGTCTAAAGAGAATAGGGTTTTTCCACTTCTCCATCATTTATTTGATGAGTAGGGTAAACCATACCATTGATTATGATTTTTCATAAATCATGATTTATACTTTGAATAAAAATTTTAAATGTAATTTTCCAAATATCAAAACTATGTTTTTCAAAAGGTGGTGATGTGTTTAAAACGATCTTGTGTTGGAAGTCATCTTCCTTCTGAGACGATTAGTCCTTAAACAGGAGTTAGGATCTGATACCACTTGATAGACTTGAGACTTCATACACAAGAGGGAAAAGGGGGGGGGGGTGAATTGTGTTATTTGGAAAAATATGGTTTTGAAAAATTTTAGCAATTTAAATCAGAATTGGAAAACATTTTCTAAGTCTAAGCAGCGGAAATAAAATATTTAAATTGCAGAAATCGAAAAGTAAAAGGAAGAAGAAGAACACCTGGAATTATAGAGGTTCGGTCAAAACTAAAAGGACCTACTCCTATCCCCAAGACTTGGTCTTGAGAATTTCCAATAATACTTGAGAGCTTTTAGTAGGAAAGACTCACGAACCCCCTTATACAAGAAAATGGTGGTTGTCCTACAACCAAAATATTACAAGACGAATGATGTGGACGTTTGCATCTTTTCTCTAATAACTTGTTGAAAGTGAAGTTTCCAAGCTTCCTTCGTAACTTTGGATTGAAGTAGTTAGTCTACTTTCAACAAACACCGACCTTGTAGAGGTTAGTCATCAAGTTCCAAAATTAATCTGAGCTCCCTTTTTGTTTAATAGGATAACCAAATAACCTATGAAACTTTAACCGAACTGACCTCAAACCTATGAAGATTTTTATATCGACTAATCCTCAACCAATCACGAACCAATGGAAGATTATCAAAGCTAGATAATCCTTAATATATATATATATATATATATATATACGATCTTATCACACAATCCTCACCAATAAGCTTTTATCGTGTTTAGCTTAGAACCAAAAATATAATCCATATTTGGACAATATTAAACCAAGGTTTGTAAACATGATTACCTTGGTGAACTTATACAATTCTACCGTTTCAGAATTCACTACGCCAAATTTAAGTTTTAGCAGCGCAGCTACGAAAGCGCTTTTAGAAAAAGCGCTCTCGTAGGGTTCATTAAAAACAAAAGTAAAAAACAAAGGGAAAATGATGCAAAAAAAAACGCTCTGGTAGGGGGGTTATGAGAGCGCTTTTAAAAAGCGCTCTAGTAAGGGGGTTATGAGAGCGTTTTTGAAAAGCGCTCTGGTAGGTGGGTTATGAGAGCGTTTTTGAAAAGCGCTCTGGTAGGGTGGGTAATGATATCAGGCTACGAGTGCGCTTTTATGTCAAAAGCGCTGGTATAGACCAGGCTATGAGAGCGCTTTTCAGAAGCGCTTTAGTAGCCTTTATTTCTAAAAAACAAAAAACACGCGTTTCTCACCCAGTACTGTTTCTCACTTTCATTTTCACACGATATTGTGTTCTCCCCTTCTCCCCGCCGCTCTCCTCCGTCATTTCGTTCTCCCCGCCGCTCTCCTCCGTCTCTGTGTTCTCTCCGCCGCTCTCCTCCGTCTCGAACAGTGTTAGAACCCTATTTCGCGAACAACACCACACCACCACCATCTATCACCGATTCTGTTCGATTGTTCCTACATTTTCACGGTGTTGAAGCTCGAGAGTAAGAATCAGAAGGGTTTCTTGCAGTATTTCAGAGCCATTGAGTGAGTTTATTTCTCACTCTCAATAGGTAAGTTCAAATCTGAGTTCTTTCATCTCTAGCATTACCAACCTAGCTACTGTAAATAATAGGATTAGATAAACGTGAACCTTTACTATAGTCAAATTTATGGGATATAGGGGTATTGTTGGTGTAGCTGCTAGGAGGTTGGTTTGTTGAAGAAGATCGAGACTGTATTTGTGTTGGCATACTGAAATGCCTTGAGAGGTCCTTGCAATTTTGAAACTGATAAAATATTTTGTTTTCAATATCTTTTGTGCAGAAGAATGATTATTAGCTTTAGTTAATAGAGAGTAGATTTGGATTGAATGTAGCCTAGAGTGGTAAGAGTAGTTAATTTTTGATTCCATTGTCAGTGAGACTAGAAAGCTTTAAGTTAAAACACTTATGAGAGTTTATAAATTAGCATAGGATATAACATGTTGTATTGGTAGGTTTGAGTTTGAGTTTGTTCATGTAGATAAGTTGAAATGGTTCTTTTTCATGGCTCTTTTTTATGGTCTTTATATTGAAATTGTTGAGTTTTTTTAACATTGAACTATTGTTATGGTTTGTATAGTGAAACTGTTGGGTTTTAGCAGCCAATAGTCACGACTCGATTCCAGCTCTGACCCAGCCGATAGTCTCCTCTCGTGTGACCGCGAATCCAGTAACCTCTCACGCTTCCGGCAATTGTTGTTTACTTCTTCAATTCAAGCTCCGTCATCATATTTCGGTAATTGCTTCAAACCTTTGATGTTGTGTTAGTTTCTTGATGATAATGAATTAGTTTGAGCATAATTCATAAGTGATGTTAGTAGGTCGATGGAAATTTATGGAAATTGATGAGTTTAATTTGTTGAATATGAGATTAGTTTGTGAGTTGTTGTGTTAACTTACTCATAATGCTCGTAAATCAAATAGTTGCATATAGGGTGTTTGTTGAATTAGTAGTGAAATGTTATGTTCTTGATTATGATCAATATAAGGAGTAGTGTTGATGTTGTTGATGATTGTTGGTGTTTATACTTGGTTTAGTGTTGGTTTGGTGACTTTTTTAAAGGTACAACAATGCTGAAAATTGGTAATATTTTGTTGATTATATGTTGAGAATTGGATATTGGATAATGTTGGTGCTGTTACCACTTGTTGATGATATTTCATTTGAATTGATGATGATTTTGTGGCTTCTTTAATGATGATATGATACATACGTAATGCTGGATTTTTGATGATTGTTTTGATGATATTGTGGATTTAAATTGGTATGGATGACTTGGATTATAAAGAAAAAAGGATGCTGGAAATTTGGTGATGGTATTGTCTAAAAATCGATTATTAGGTGGACATGATATTTGCATAGAAACCGTGTTAATTCAAGTGTCTAAGTGCTGAAAATTTTTGTGGTGTTATTTGATATTGTTAGCATGATATTTGGTTGAAATGGTGGATTAAAGAGAGGGTATAATATTGGAAGTTTACTTGGTTCTTGCTTACTTGAGTTGTTCAGCACTAATTGTTGAATTTGATGGATAACACTTGATGGTGTATTTATAGTTAAAATTCCTTTATATTATAGCGGTTATTTATTAATTAATTCTATCTTTCAACTAATAATTTTCAATATATAGATTTAACATGTGTATAAACTGGTAGCATGATAAAACCTCATTTCGATTCTTGTTTTGTTCATTCTTTGAATTTAATTTAAACACCATGAGTTTGATCATACTTGCGTATCGATGTTGATTTTGTCTTGGTGTTTAAGTCAATTTTAAAGGTGATTTTGATGATGTTTCAAGTTGAATTCAATTCACAAAGTTTGTCGATTGATGTCGATGTTTATACATAAGGTTGGAATCACTTGAAAATTGATTCTCATGAGATGTTTATGCATAATTTGCTGCTGTCTAGCTTTTGATTTGTATGAATAATGCTTGATCTAAGCTTGATTTTTCATGTATTGGAATTGAAATGAATTATAGCATGAATTATAGATGAAAGTTTACCTTTATAGAATATCTTTTTTATATTTGATATGCTAATACTTATATGGTTTGATTACTTACTAATTCTCTTCTTTCCTTTGAATTAGTAGCGTTTCCCGGCCTAGTTCGACGTACAACGCTCATTCTCTGCGTTTTCTTGAGTTCGGTAAAATCCGAGGTAAATTTCTTTCTCAAATTACTTGTATCTACAACACAAAGTTCCACAAACATATACACTAATTAAGTTCAACACAACTCAACACAACTAGTAATTTTTGACATATTTCTTTGTCTTCTGCAGGTTCTTTCGTAGCTACAGGTTCATTGGCTCTTATATAGCTCCTCTGTTGAAAGGTGAGTTATTATTGATGTGAGATATTGGATCGAACTCTAGTATTTTCGAAGGGTAGCTTCTTGGTTCGACAGTTCGACAGAGTTAAGCATGAAGTCGAAGGATTGTTCACATGCTGGTGTCGAAGTGTGCATGCTGTAGTCGAAGATGGGTCTAGCATGCAGATGTCGAAGATGCTAGGGTTGTTAGCATGTTAAATTAGGTTTTAGTGTTTAAACCCTAATTTGTTAAGTTAGCTTGTTTATTAAGTTGGCTTGTGTAATGGGCCTTGTGGAAAAAGCCCATTAGTTAGTATGTTAGGTTTTATTATAAATAGCATACTAGTCTCTCATCATTGCTAAGCTGCAAATCCTAATTTAGGGTGAGAGAGGTTATTTGTTATTCTTGTAAACTTGTAATCTTGTTTTAAGAGAAAGTAAAAGAATAGCAGTTATAACCAATTCTTTTCTTCCCTAATTCCTATTATACTTTGTTATTGGTATCGTTTTTCACAACAAATTGGTGCGGTGAGCGTGGAGAAGATGCCTTCAACAAAGTATGAGATTGAAAAGTTCACCGGAGTGAATGATTTCGGTCTGTGGCGCTTGAAGATGAAAGCCCTACTGGTTCAGCAGGGTTGTTTGGAAGCGTTGAAGGGAGAGGCAGCCATGAATGCAGAATTGACGGCAGCGGAGAAGACAAATATGATCGAGAAAGCACACAGCGCAATTTTGTTGAGCCTTGGTGATAAGGTTCTCCGGCAGGTATTAAAGGAGACGACGGCATCAGGGTTATGGGTGAAACTTGAAAGTTTGTATATGACCAAATCGCTGGTAAATCGACTCTACCTGAAGCAAGCTTTGTATTCATTCAAGATGATTGAAGACAAAGTATTGGCTGAGCAGTTGGATATGTTCAACAAGCTGATTCTTGATCTTGAAAATATTGATGTGAAGATCGATGATGAAGATCAAGCGCTGTTACTATTGTGTTCTTTGCCTCGATCACATGCTCACTTCAAAGAAACTCTCTTGTATGGAAGGGAGTCCCTGACGTTTGAAGAAGTTCAATCAGCCTTGTACTCTAAGGACTTGAATGAACGAAAGGAGCATAAACCTTCGACTGTTGGCGAAGGTTTGGCCGTTAAAGGAAAACTCTTACGAAAGGATGGTAAGTTCGACAAGAAGAAAGGCAAAAGCCAGTCGAAGACTTACAGTGGCGAAGCATCTGGCATTCGATGCTACCATTGTAAGAAGGAGGGTCACACAAGAAAGGTGTGCCCTGAACGCTTGAAATATCATGGAGGTAAGGATAATGGCAACGCTGCCATTGTTCAAGATGATTTCGAATCATCTGATGTTCTTGTGGTTTCAAGCAGTGACTCTAAGAAGGAGTGGATTATTGATTCAGGTTGCACTTGGCACATAACTCCAAACAAAGACTTGTTCGAGGAATTATGTGATCAAGATGGTGGATCAGTATTGCTGGGAAACAACAAGGCTTGCAAGATTGCAGGTGTTGGATCTGTGAGATTCAAGCTCCATGATGAGTCAATAAGGTTGTTGACTGAAGTCAGGTATGTTCCTGATTTGAAGAGAAATCTGCTTTCTCTTGGTGAATTCGACAAGAAAGGATATGTTTTCCAAGGAGAGAAAAGTATCCTAAGAGTCATGAAGGGTTCGAAGGAAGTCTTGAGAGGCGTGAAGAAACAAGGCTTGTATACCCTTGAGGCTGAAGTTGTAAGTGGTTCGACAAATGTTGCATCCACGAAACCTTTGTCGAAAACAGAAATCTGGCACATGAGATTGGGCCATGTCAGTGAAAGGGGTCTGGTCGAATTAGGGAAACAAAATCTGCTTGGTGGAGACAAAATCGAAAAGCTGAAGTTTTGTGAACCCTGTGTACTTGGAAAATCTTGCAGAGTGAAGTTCAACAAAGGCAAACAAAGAACACATGGATCCCTTGATTACATCCATGCTGATCTTTGGGGGCCTGCAAGGTGTCCATCACATTCAGGAGCAAGGTATTTTCTATCTATAGTAGATGATTATTCCAGAAAATTATGGGTATTCATCCAGAAGACTAAGGATGAAACTTTTGAGAATTTCAAAAGTTGGAAGACTCTGGTTGAAAATCAGACTGGCAGAAAAGTCAAGAGGTTGAGAACCGACAATGGCCTTGAATTTTGCAATGAGGCATTCAACAGTTTTTGTGCTGCCTCTGGTATTGCAAGGCATAGAACTACTGCAGGTACTCCACAGTAAAATGGTTTGGCTGAAAGGTTTAATCGAACTATTTTGGAGAGAGTCAGATGCATGTTGACTAGTGCCGGTTTAAAGAAGGTGTTCTGGGCTGAGGCTGTTTCTACAACAACATATCTGATAAACAGATGTCCTTCGACAGCGTTAGATATGAAGACACCTGAAGAAGTTTGGTCGGGACATCCACCAGATCTCGACAAACTGAGAGTATTTGGCTGCATAGCCTATGCTCACATTAGGCAAGACAAGGTCGAACCTAGAGCTCTGAAATGCATGTTCATGGGATACCCTGAAGGAGTCAAAGCTTATAGGCTATGGTGCCTAGAGCCAGGTCACAGGAGGTGTATCACCAGTCGAGATGTAGTTTTCAATGAAGCTGAAATGGCTTTTAAGAAAACTGATGATGTTGGTCGAAGTACAGAAACATCTGACGAAGAGCTGGAACAGGTAGAGATTCCTGTTGAGGTGGAGCATGTTGATGCTGAATTGCATATCCCAGATGAAGTCGAAGAAGAAGCAGAAGATGCTGAAGTTGAGGAAACTGACGATGACTACCTATTGTCGAGAGATAGGTCGAGAAGAGTCATCAAGCCACCTCAAAGACTTGGATATGCAGATCTTATAGCTTATGCCTTAATCTCTGCAAGTGAGGTTCTAGACGAAGAACCTAGAGACTATAAGGAAGTTATGAGGAGTCGAAATAAGACTGAATGGCTGAAGGCCATGGATGATGAGATGAAATCTCTTCATGATAATCATACTTGGGAACTGATCAAGAAACCTGATGGGGCAAGGTTAGTCAGCTGTAAATGGATTTTCAAAGTTAAGGAAGGAATTGAAGGAGTGACGTCGAAAAGATACAAGGCAAGGTTAGTTGCAAGGGGTTTCACTTAGAAAGAAGGTGTCGACTTCAATGATGTGTTTTCTCCTGTTGTGAAGCATAGGTCCATTCGAATGTTGCTTGCCATGGTGGCACAGTTCGATCTTGAACTGGAACAGATGGATGTGAAGACTGCGTTCTTGTATGGTGATCTAGATGAAACGATCCTGATGAGGCAACCTGAAGGGTATGTCGAAAAGAGGAAGGAAGATTATGTGTGCAAGTTAAAGAGATCTTTGTATGGGCTGAAACAATCTCCTCGACAGTGGAATAGGAGATTCGACAAGTTCATGGCACGCATAAGTTTCATTAGAAGTCAGTTCGACCACTGCGTTTACTTCAGATTTCGACCTGGTAATTCATTTGTTATTTTGTTGCTTTATGTGGATGATATTCTCATAGCAAGCAACAGTGTTGAAGATGTGATGAGGGTGAAGGCTGAACTCAATAAGGAGTTCGATATGAAGGATTTGGGAGCTGCTTCCAGGATTCTTGGAATTGACATTCGGAGAGATAGAAAGAAGTCGAAGATATGCTTATCTCAAGAGGCATATCTACGGAAGATTCTTGAAAAGTATGGTATGTCGAATTCGAAGCCAGTTGTGACTCCAACAAACCCTCAATTCAAGCTGAGTATTGATCAGTGTCCCAGTACTGATGTCGAAAGAGCCTATATGAATAGCATCCCATATGCTAATATAGTCGGCTCTTTGATGTATGCTATGGTCTGTACTAGACCCGACATAGCTTACGCAGTCAGTCTTGTAAGCAGGTACATGGCGAATCCTGGAAAGGCTCACTGGCAAGCATTGAAGTGGATTTTAAGGTACATAAATGGGTCTCTGAATAGAGTCCTAATTTATGGTGGAGCCTTGGGTGAAGATAGTAAAGCAGTAATAGAAGGATATGTCGACTCTGATTATGCAGGTTGTATGGATTCCAGAAAATCTATTTCTGGATATGTTTTCACTATGTTTGGCACTGCAATTAGTTGGAAAGCAACACTTCAGAAGGTTGTTGCTCTATCAACCACTGAAGCGGAGTATATTGCCCTAACTGAAGCTGTAAAAGAAGCATTGTGGCTTGAAGGTTTTGCGAAGGAGCTAAAACTTCAAGGTCGAGGTATCACTGTTAAATGTGATAGTCAAAGTGCAATACACCTGTCAAAGAATTCAGCCTATCATGAGCGAACTAAGCACATTGATGTGAGGCTGCATTTCGTCAGAGGAGTAATCGAGCGTGGAGAAGTCCAAGTGCTGAAGGTTTCGACTGAAGACAATGCTGCTGATATGATCACCAAGACATTGCCGAGTTGCAAGTTTTTCCACTGTATGCAGTTGATAAAGCTGCATGAAGAAAGCTAGTCTGTTCCTTGACGTTGTAGAGTTAGGTCCAAGGTGGAGATTTGTGAGATATTGGATCGAACTCTAGTATTGTCGAAGGGTAGCTTCTTGGTTCGACAGTTCGACAGAGTTAAGCATGAAGTCGAAGGATTGTTCACATGCTGGTGTCGAAGTGTGCATGCTGTAGTCGAAGATGGGTCTAGCATGCAGATGTCGAAGATACTAGGGTTGTTAGCATGTTAAATTAGGTTTTAGTGTTTAAACCCTAATTTGTTAAGTTAGCTTGTTTATTAAGTTGGCTTGTGTAATGGGCCTTGTGGAAAAAGCCCATTAGTTAGTATGTTAGGTTTTATTATAAATAACATAGTAGTCTCTCATCATTGCTAAGCTGCAAATCCTAATTTAGGGTGAGAGTGGTTATTTGTTATTCTTGTAAACTTGTAATCTTGTTTTAAGAGAAAGTAAAAGAATAGCAGTTATAACCAATTCTTTTCTTCCCTAATTCCTATTATACTTTGTTATTGGTATCGTTTTTCACAACAATTGATATCTTGTATTTGCTTTGTATTTGTTTTAACAGTTTACCTTGTAAAAATATTTTTCATATAATAGTGATGCTTATAATATTTATGCTATAATAATTAAGACATGAGTGATAGATTCTAAACCGTGTTAATGTTTTAATGTATTGAAGTTTTAACATGAGTGATAGATTCTAAACTGTTTTAATATTGTTTTAATAGATAGATATAAGAGAGGTTTATGTTATAATATATTTGTGGTAGACTAGAGAGGTTGCATGTTAAATCTAATAGTTCTGTAACATAATTTTTTCCTACCAGCCTGTGGCTTATTTTCTCTGATTCCAGACTAAAAACAGAACAAAACACTAACAGTTGAACTGCCATGTCCCTTTGTGTCATTCTCATTGGTGTAGTGTAATACTCATTATTCCGACATGTGGAATATTCTCTGATTTTTAAGTGATGAACTTACTAACTTTGTAACTTTTAGATTATATTAAGTAATACTCATTATTCCGACATGTGGAATATTCTTGATGTCAATTTCGTTAATCGTTAAGTGATGAACTTACTAACTTTGTGAATTGAATTCGCTATAGGGGTTACTTGTGAAGAGTGAAAGTTTGATCATTTTTGTTTAGCTTAATTAAGACATGGATAAGACATGGATGAATTCAAACTGATTGTCGAAAGAGTACGAGAAAGGGGTATGGGAATTCGTTAACTTTGCGGTTGCGCACTCCAAAGACCCGTTTCAAATGGCGTGTCCTTGCATGGGTTGCTGTTATGGGGATAAGGTTGACGGGAATCAGTTGGCATCGCATTTACTACGGTTTGGAATTGATAGAAGTTATACAGTTTGGAGTGACTCTGACCTCTTTTTACAAGCATTCTAGGAGAAGAAATCCTACCAATGAAGAAGTGTTGCAAAAATTGCAGGAATTACAAGCACAAGTCTTTGAATTGTAAAGAGATAAAGATATGTATATGAGAGAAAAGTGCAATACTTCATCGGTGAAAGAAACTAGTGATAAAGCTAGTATCAACTGTCAAATAAAATTTCCCGAGGTAATTATGAATTTTTTTCCTTACAAATTGTTCTATTTTATTAATGATAATGACTCTATATTTACTTTTGGTTTAGGGCATTTCATCTTGCCAATTATACTTATCGTCACCGACTTATCGCCTAGTTGGCAAGGGAAAAGTGCACAACACTTTGGGAGATTTACTTCACCATAGACCGCTCCCGGATGGACACCTGAAAGTATCAGTTGATGTTGTATTAGATCATGATGCGGTGCTACCGGTACCTGACATGGTCTCAGAGACAACATTGATGCGAGATGCAATAGGGTCATTTGTTGCATGGCCCTCGGAGCTCATTATCATTGGTGATGAGGTATATTGAAAACCATTAATTATGAATCATTTAGTTTTCGAATGTCAATTCTGCACCGTTACGTTAATTATTTTTTACATTTTAATTTTAGACTGCTCCTACAAAACCCACAATTAAGGGTAAAGGGATTTTACAGGAGAAGGAGTCTGTTGCATCACTAAAAGAGGTACATTTAAATTGTTAATATATAATCTGAATCTAAAACTGCATGATTTTATATTTTACCTAACTTATATGATTTTTAGGCATCTGCTCGGGGGTCACAACAAGTGACGCAACAAGTTCGTAGTGTACCACCCAAGGGTCCTCCGAAGCCAGCAGCAAAAAAAGGTGGTGCTTTTGTGCCTCGATACCGGACGACGCTCGGAACACTTGTTGATATGTCCGATTTGAAGGGCGGTGCTTTCCGTGAAATCAATATGGATGAAGGTATCTTCGATATTGAATTCATGTCAAATATTGCACTAGATGACTTGGAAGAGATTTTTACGCATGAACAACTAGGCGTCGGTAATATGCACTCATACATCCGGTAATATTCACTCATCCGATATATTATTTAATTAGTCGAACAATTTATTTACACATTTCAATGAAAATAATCTAATGTTTATTATGTTTTTATTTAAGGTTGTTGTATGACAGAGTGTTGTGCGGGACTGCATTGTCAAACAGATTCCGTTTCGTGTCTTCCGCCCATTGCAGCGGAATGACAATTGCTACGGAACCGGAATCAGTTAGACAACGCTTAGTCGATAGATTCCTGTCCACCGGCAATATAGAAAGTCTGATTCTTTGGGCGTATAATACCCGACCAGTAGGGTTAGTTTCTCATTCTTGGTTCATCTAATATTTGTTTCTTTTGCGTAGCAAAATTTTTATATAAACTATTGTTTTAATTTATAGAGCACACTGGTTGTTGCTTGCTATCAACCCTATAAGAGAAGTGGTATATTTTTTGAATTCGGTAGATGGTGAGTGGACCAATTATCCGGCTATGAAGACAATGATTGATACGTAATTGGGATCGTTCTAAATATTCGTGTATATTTATATATTTAATTATTTGTGAGATTGATCTAAATATATGCTTTTATATTTTTGTTAGATCAATACAAGTGTTCCCAAGTCAACGAGACGCACAGGTATCCCGGACTAAATCAAACAACATTACTTGGATCAAAGTGCAGGTACATTAATTTTCACAATTTTGCTTATAATATTTATGCTACTTGATAAAACAAGACAACTATAAAATCTTATTTGTTTTTCTATGTAGTGTCCGATACAGCGAAACAGTTCAGATTGCAGATACTATGTTTTGAGGTTTATGAAAGAAATCCTTCAAATGAATCAATTAGAGATTCCAATAACGGTATGAATTTATAACTTAATTAGATAACTTATAATTTATTACATTTAACTAAATCATTTATATTATGTTTTTGTTCTGTAGTACTTTGACGACTTCTATGCTGCTTCTTACACGAGACTTAAGTTGGAAGAAATCAAAGAGGATTTGTGTCAATTTTATATTCATCAGCTATTCATGTAGGTATGAATACATTATTGTGTGAACAGTTTTATGAATATATTATTTTGATAATGACTTTGTGTTTGAGTTTCTTTGGTGGATGTTGGTTCATGTTTGTTTTTGTTGTTGTTGAGCCTTTAATTGACCGTGTTATTCTGTTCATACTTTGCAGGACCAGGCCGGAAAACGATCAAACTTTTGAAGTATAATATCATAGTACTCTAGGATGGTTACTAACTTTGTTCATACTGTTGACAATATTTGAAGTATATTATTGTTGATGTTACTGATTTAGTTTGTTTGACATGAGTTAGTTACATGTGAAACTTTCTGTATATATATATATATATATATATATCATACTTTACATGATTTAGTTTGTTTGACAGGAACTATAATGATGTATATATATAATTTTGGATATTATAATGGTATTATATTAGTATATATATATATTGTCCTACCTATGGTTGAAAATATATCGTCAAAAATATATTACAGGTCGAAAATATTACCGGTTCAAAATATATTACAGGTCGAAAATATTACAGGTCGAACTCGGAGGCTTAAATTAAAGGTTGCACTTTAAGATACCTCATTTAGCAACGACAGCGCTTTTTAAAAACGCTCTTAAAGGGCCACCTACTAAAGCGCTTTATTACTAAAAGCGCTGCCTAAGATTAAAAAAAACATAAAAAAAAAACGCAACCTACGAAAGCGCTTTTGGAAAAGCGCTCTTATAGGGGGGCTACCAGAGCGCTTTTTCCAGAAAAAGCGCTCTTATAGGGGGGCTACCAGAGCGCTTTTTCTGGAAAAAACGCTCTTATAGGGGGGCTACCAGAGCGCTTTTCTGGTAAAAGCGCTCTTATAGGGGGGGGGCTACCAGAGCGCTTTTCTGGAAAAGCGCTCTTATAGGGGTGGCTACCAGAGCGCTTTCAAAAGCGCTTTCGTTACCTACGGCAGCGCTAGCTTTGGCAGCGCTTTAAAGCGCTTTAGTAGCCCAAAAAAAGCGCTTTCGTAGCCCTTTTCCGTAGTAGTGATTTTAATGGAGTTCTCACTCACAAATGGTACTTTCCTCACAAAAGCATTTTACTATAAGAACTAGTGAGAGAAAGTTAAAATAAAACTTTAGAGAGAGAGAGAGACAGTGTGTGTGAGTGTCAATACACAAATTTGTGTTTTGGATGAAGCTTCTATTCATAGGCTTGAGGTTCCCTAAAAAGGAAATATAATTTAAGCCAAAAGCTATTATTTAATCGAATAGAATTTTTTTTAATCAGTTAATTATTGAAAATCATACGTATATAACTTTCCAATATAGAAAAATAATATATTTAATCATTGTATAGAATCTAGGTGCATTCAATTGTCTTATGCCTCAAGTTCGCGCGAATCTAACCGGTTAGTATAATCGATTAACTATAGTTAAAAATCGTTTATGGCTTTTTGATTGCTCTAATCCTGTTCTATACGACTTCTATATCTTTTTCAAAATATTTTATTTTGGGAAATTTTTTTAGTGTTTGTGTGTGCGCTTATAATAGCCATGTACTTCTATGAAAAAGTCCATTTACTTTTACATAGTTCCACTCACTTACTATTTTAAGATATTTTCTCCAAGCCTTTATCGGTTGTAATCTTTTTATGCTAATAGTTGCTTGAGATCTCTTGAGACTTTTGATATAATCCAGTTTGTTTGTTTTTATCTGATAGTTATGATTATCAAACCTATATACTCATGATTTGCATCTTTTAACCGCTTAAGTGCATTGTTTGACTTATCATTGGTTGCATCTTTATCATGATGGATATCTCTGTTCTTTTATTTTTAGTTGTCATCATCAAAAGATACATTCTAAATTAAAAGTCTTTTACCTGCAAAACAAGGTTCTACAAGGAAGTGCTACGGTTGTCGACATCACCTTCGCTTGAAAACTTGAACTTGGAGAATTTCCAAGTCTTTAACCTCTGGTGGCTTTGTCGACTAATATTCCTGTCGACAAAAGAGTCATGTCAATTGTCCTTTTTGGTATTTTGGACATGTTTCCAAGTGATCCTAGTCTTGTGGATCTGCTGTTGTGATTCTTCCAAAATGTAAGTGCCTTATCAGTTGACTCCCTAGCCGATGCTTTATCGATGTTGGATCATTAAAGCCCTTAAAAACTGGATATTAATGCCCTTAAACACTTGATTAATGTCCTTTAACACTAAATGTTCCTCCATTATAACATTCTTTGCTGACTTTCCATTAGCTTAGCCTTTTCATGTAAGAAGTCATAATCATTTGTGAAAATTTTCATAACTATTTGTGAATTTTTTGTGAAAATCAACCACCTCTTTGAAACTCTTGCATCATAAATCTTTCATCTTCAACATCATTTCTTTTTTATATCTTAATCATAAATGGATGTTGATTGATTAGGGAGATGTTTTCTTGAAACTAATCGTTCTTAGAGATTTTTTCAAATATTTTCAGGTTCTTGCAAGATTGGGATTATTGTCACCGATGGTGACAAATTCCAGTGAAAAGAAAAATGTCTTCTCTCCAGAATTGCCTTAGTAGTGACTGTATGGAAGACTACGGATAAGGAGCAGTTCTTTTTACATCTTAGGATAATTTCACCGCTCAAGGAATTGGTAGGATCAAGGGGTTCATTGTCACACACGAAGGCTTAGAACAGAATTGGTTATATTGGAAGATTGGAAGTGCTAATCAAGTGAAGATTGTGTAGAAGGGTTTGGAAGTTGGCCATATATACATGTCAAGATCCAGAATCAAGGTTTTATTGTCTACAACATTATTTCCGATAAGTGATTGTATGAACTCTTTGTATATTTGTCAAAACTAATGGAATTATGCAGGTACTTTCAATAATGCACGTAGACTCACGCGAGGATGAAAGATTCAAAGCACTTTAAATCACTGTGTCATCTCTCTCTCTCTCTCTCTCTCTCTCTCTCTCTCTCTCTTTCTCTTTAATTTTCATTTTGTAGAACATGCATGCTTAGGTTTATATTTTGGCAATAACGATTTAATTTGAAAAGCTTAGGTTTGGTTGGAATTGGAAAACCATCGAGGGATTTAGTAGTGATTAAAATATGAGAAACATCGTGCTTTTAGAATTTGATTTATTGATAAATTGTGTAACCACATCTTATGACTTATTCAATTGATTCAATTGCATACATTGTATTTCCTCATCTAATCATTATGATATTTGTAAGCTTATTTGGGTTTCTACCTAATAATTGTCTTTTGAGTAAAATTTCATATTTTTTCTATACAAATTTCCGCGCAAACTTTGGAAAGCTTCTGCTTGTTCTGATTTGAAGAAATGTTTGACTTTTATGTTTAATTCTCTTCAACCCCCTCTAGACTGTTTTCTATAGCCATATTCACACCTAACATGTTTAATTAGTGACAAGCCACGTTGGGATATATACTAGGAATCTCATCGAGAGAAACCATTAAGAGTTCAACATTAGCTTTATGGTATTCAACGAGCGCTATGTTGAACACGAACATAAAATTGGCTCCTATTAGGACCAATCTCTTCTCATTATCATTTAGTTGTATAACTTCAAAGTTGTCGCCTGAAATCAGCCTTAGGGTTTTTGCTTTGAGTTCCGGCGAAGAAGAGAGCTTATAATCTTGTATAATTTCATCTTTACGTACGTCGAGGTCGACGACATTGACAATCGTCCCTCAACTATACTTATTTTTCATCTCAGGTGAGACGACAATCGCAAAGGGTTTTTGAGTATGGTTTCATGTATCATGGGAGCCCCGCGTAGATCGATTGAAATGACAACCAGTTTTCCTAAATCATCATGGTAGGTCATATTTAGATGGACTATAAAAGCCACTACATCTAACGCCACGAAGAATAGGCAACCTAAGACAATGTTGTACACCCTTTTGTAGGGGATTTCCAAGAAAAATGTATCCATGCTCCTATTTTATTTTCCATCTCTAATGGAAAATAGCAATTCTACGACCCTAGATGGGTGAGTAGAAGAGTCATTGAATGCTAAAAGATTCCCGCCTTCATATGGAGTTAGGTATCATTTGAGTAATCCCAATCTCCTAAATATTCTAATGTACATAATGTCACTAGAATTTCCATCGTCTATAAGGATTTGTGATAGTAAATGATTTGTTATGGTAGCGGTTACGACTAGTGGAAGCTCCACATTGGGAACTGCATCCATTTTATTGCGGCCTCGAAACCCTAACATAAGTCTGTCATTTTCCCGCTTCTTAGTTACTATCAGTGATCTTGAAGAGCTACATAGTGGATGTTTTTGTTCTCCTCTTCTTTGCTAAACAATCCACTATTTATCGGAGAAATGTCAAGGTAAAGAAGTGATCTTGAAGTCGAAAAATCTATGGTGACTTCAAAAGGGGGATCAAACACTATTGCCCTCTTTAGAAAAGGATCGTGATGATGATTTGTGACTTTGGGATCAGAGAAGCTGATAGTGGAAATTTTCCCGCTTCTTAGTTACTATAAGTGATCTTAAAGAGCTACATAGTGGATTATTTTTTCTCCTATTCTTTGCTAAACAATCCACTAATGATCAGAGAAATGTCAAGGTAAAGGAGTGATCTTGAAGTCGAAAAATCTATGGTGACTTCAAAAGGGGGATCAAACACTATTGCTCTCATTAGAAAAGGATCGTGACGATGATTTGTAACTTTGGGATCAGAGAAGCTGATAGTGAAAATTTGTGAGAGTCAAAATTTGAATTCCACAAGCAACGCCATTATTCTGTTCTAGAACCAGAAGTATGGGGAGATCAAATGGGCTTGGGTTCTATTGCGATGGAGTGGACTTCTAGTAGGGCGGAGCGGAGGTGGATCAGTAATGTTATCACTCTAGCATCCAATTCATTGAATGAGTGAGAAAGTTATTTAAGTGAATGAATGAGAGAATACATGAAATGACGCGTGTTAGAGTTTATTTAGTATGGGGAGTTAGATTCGTTCATGTGTGATCTGGCGCATGCAAAGGACTGCTTGATTTCATCTAAGGATGGTCAATGCTTTGACTCAACAAAGTTTTGGTGCATTTGTTCTTGGACTGGACCTCCTCTTGATTGGGCTTTAATGTCCACGGGCAGGGCCGACCCAAGAGTAAGGCGGGCTAGGCCCTCGCCTTGGGCCTAAAAAAAAACATTTTTTTCATAAAGGTATTTTAGGCTTGAAAAAAATTAAAATTCAGTATATTTGTTCGAAAACGAAAAATTGTGTATAAATGTTTGCTTAGCTTAGTTGGTAAGGAAATGATGTTTTATTTAGAAGGTTGTGTGTTCAAATCTAGTAGTGGACTACAAAAGAGAAAAGTTTTCTATCCTTTTTATTAAATCTAATATTTTTTTTGAAACATTGTTTAATTTTTATTTTTAATTTTGTAAAAATTTATTTTTACTTGTGTTACTCTTTTATTTTTATTTTTTATATAAAAGCTTTAAAAGATACAAAGATTTTTGTTAAATCAATATAATATGTGAGGGTGAACAACATGACTCACCGTTTTTTTTAATATATGTGGTATCCAACCAGTCAGATCGACTAATCTACATAGAGAGTTTTCACCCCGCGTAGCCCTTGAGGGTTTGAGATTTTTTGGTCCTAGGCACCATCGAACTCGAGGCCCCAAAGGGAGCAAACCCTTGGGACCCGAGCTCCCTTCCACTGGATCAACCCTCTCAGGTTAACATGACTCATTGTATAAAGAGAATTTCATATTCAATTTTGTATTTTGAAAGATAACTCAACCTTGATAAATTTTTTAAATATTTAACTATAAAAAATAACATTAGTTTCATAGTAGATATAAAAAATTTAGTCGTAAATCATAGAACTTCTTCTAAAAATCAAATATTTAATTATAGTGGATGGAAAAAAAATCTCATTTTAATAGTCGCCTTAAACCTCACATTATGTTGGGTCAGCCTTGCCCACCTGTATGTGATCAGCCCTAAACATTACTCCCTCCGTCTCACAATGAGTGACCCATTTGGAATAATATGATATCCCAAAATGAGTGACCCATTTCAATTTCCAATACACTTTTTCCAATTTTACCCTCTAATTAATTAAAAGTTCACCATTCTCAATACATGATAAGAGTATTATAGTAAAAACAATATTTTCTCTCTTACTTTTTTACACTTTTCTTAATATGTGTGAAATGGTGTACTGGGTCACTTTGTGGGACAGAGGGAGTAATATTTAAAGTATCTATATAATTTGATGTACTGAATAAATTTTTTTTATTGGTAGTGTATAACAATTAACTTCTGAAATAAACATAATTTATTACTACATTAAGAGTATATACAAAATCGATTGAATTTTTTTTATTTGATACCGAAGAAGTAATTAGTAATTACTAATCGATATAAGCTCATGATTGAACGATTACTTATAGTTTTTGAAAATGCGTGATTTGACTCACGTGCGCATACTTTTTTTTATCCTACCAAAAGGAACAGGTCCAATCATTTATTCTAACCTCGTATAGTCTTTACATGTGTTTGTATTCATAATCATAAGATAGAAACAATATTGAGTCAAAATAAAAAATATATATAAAATAGTGCGACTTGTAGTTAAAAACTCAAAGCCACCAAACTTTTTCTCTAGTTTATTCCATTCCAAATTGAACGGTTTTATTTAATAAACCATAGTTGGTTATTCATCTCTTACCTATGTGTTTCCCTTCTATATATATATACAAGTGCAAATCATTCATATCTTCATGCAAAAACTGAAAATTAACAGAAACACAAACATAAACCAAACACAACCACAGTTGTATATTATGGAGTTTTACGGTTCCACAAATTTATTTGATATTTCATGGGAAGATTTGTTTATGTTCGATAATTTTGATTCCAATTCTTCATCCTCTAGTGGTGATCATATGGATTTACAAGAATTCAAATCCAATATTAGAGAAGAAAATTCACCACCACCACCACAAACCCTAACTCAACAACAACCATCACTTCCCTCAAAAACCCTAACTCAACAACCACCATCATGTAAACGAGAGAAGAGGCTTTATAGAGGAGTAAGGACACGTCCATGGGGGAAATATGCAGCAGAGATAAGAGATACAACACGAAACGGTGTTCGAGTATGGATCGGAACATTCGATACACCTGAAGCAGCTGCTTTGGCTTATGATCAAGCAGCTTTCTTAACAAGAGGATATAGGGCAATCCTTAACTTCTCAGAACATGTTGTGAAGGAGTCTCTTCAAAACATGAACTTTAAGACATTGTTAAACCGGGGTTGTTCGCCTTTGTTGGAGTTAAAAAAGATGCATGTCTTGAGAACAAGATCTACTAAGACTTGTAGTAAAAAGGGTAAGAAGGTTTCAAAGAATGGAGGGTTGAATATGAATATTGCTGAAAATGTTTTGGTGTTGGAAGATATGGGGTCTGAGTATCTAGAGCAACTTTTGATGAGCACCATTTGAAGTAACCAACCAATGCTTTATTCATTCATTTGAGCTATTATCTTAGCTTGATTTTATTCTTTAAATTGTTTCATTGGGCAATTCATTCATTTTATTTGCATAAAGTTGTATAAACATGAAAATTTCTTGTGCATAATGTTGAACATTAATAATATATATTATACATTTTATTTCCGCTATATAGTCACATATATTTAGTTCAGCGAGTCTCGACAGTTCCGTTTATGCTTCTTAGGAATGTTAAAACTAGTTAATGTTAGAAGTTAGTAATTCATTGTTTAAGTACGTGTTTGACAATGTTGTGTTCGACCTACTTGAATTAGATATAGACTACATAGTCGATCTTAGCTGAGTAACGTTTCAAATACAACATATAATTATTGTGTCGAAGTATGTTAGCACATAAGCGACAGAGTCGAATACATCATATAATAAGTCAAGTGTGTTGGTTGCCTATAAATATGCATGTTATGATGTAAATCAAATAAGCAACTTATGATACAATTTCCTATTTTCTCAATACAACTCTCTCTCTCTCTCTCTCTCTCTCTCTCTCTCTCTCTCTCTCTCTCTCTCTCTCTCTCTCTCTCTCTCTCTCTCTCTCTCTCTCTCTCTCTCTCTCTCTCTCTCTCTCTCTCTCTCTCTCTCTCTCTCTCTCTCTTATAATCATAATTGTTCCAACAAATTGGTATAAACGAGCCTGATTGCAATTCAGTGAATTTGTAATGGCAATCGGAAACACAACATCAACGCACAATTTCCCTGCGAATCTTCTGATTTTCAAAGGTGAGAACTACGAAATATAGGTTGCGTAGATAAAGGTCATCTTCATATCTCAAGATGTGGATGAAATCGTATGTGATGTAGTACATGCATTGGAAGCAAATGCAAATGATGTTCAGATGCGTGCGCACAAGGAACAATCGAAGATGGAAAAGCTCTTTTCTTGATTCCCCCGTGTAATGTGTTTAAGAAGATCTGAAGAAGACGAAAAAATATGATTTCTCAAGATTAGTGTTACTCACCAACCAAATGAAGGCATGTGGTGAATCGGGCAATGATCTCTAGAAGATTGAGAAAATATTGAGATCTCTGATTGGAAATTTTAATAACATTGTAGTGTCTATCAAAGAACCCAAGAACCTAGTTGAGATGAAGTTAGAAGAACTTCAAACTTCATCAGAGACTCATGAAATGAGACTGAAGTAGAGGAACTCGGAAAGGGAGAAGGTGGTTGAATAGACATTTGCAAGCAAGATTCGTCAAGTAGTGTGGAAAAGAAAAGGCGAAGCAAGGAAAGAATCTTAATAATGATGAGAAGTAAAGAAAAAATTCAAGGAATCATAGTGAATCTACCAACATAGACATGACGAACAGGCACGCAAGGAAGAAAGTTGACAGGAAGGAGGTGTAATGCTACCACTGTCACAAATTTGGTCATTATGCTCGAGACTGTCGAAGAAATAAGGAATCAAGAGTAAAAGATAATGAAGAAGTACAATATATACATGCTGGATAATGCGACTCTGATGTACTACTCATGGCCAATATTCAGTCGAGAAATGAACAAACCAATATGTGGCACCTTGATTTAGGATGCAATAGCCATATGAACTATAATAAAAATTGTTTCACCAAATTAGATGAATCAGTTAAGAAAGTGATAAAGTTTACAAATGACAGTCACCTCATATCAGGTGGAAAAGAGAACATGTATGTGGTTAGAAAGGATGGTCAGAAATCCAGTATCATTGATGTGTTATACGTACCTTCGATGACAGTTAATTTGATAAGAATATGTTAATTACTTGCAAAATGGTACAACATAAAATTTAGAAAAGAATCAAATGAATTTGTATGATGGTGAAGGAAGGATGATTATGAAAGCAATGCTGACAGACAACAAAACCTTTAAAATAGAGATCAACACAGTTGATCATCAATATCTAAATTAGACTGTCAATGGAGACAAAGACTGGTTGTGTAACATGTATGGACATATAAACTTCATAAGTCTATGTATGCTTAACTTGAAGAACAGTGTATGACTTACCTCAGGTGAGGGAACCAAGTCAAATTGTGAGGAGAGTTGCAAAGAAAAGCAGACTAGGAAAGTATTCAAGCATGACTTGCCCATGATGTCAAAGGAAAAGCTAGAGCTTGTTCACACTAATATGTGTGAACCTTTTGAAGTCAGGTCGAATGAAGGTAATTGTTATTTCCCAACTCTCATAGATAAATTTACCAAATATATGGAGATTCATCTTATTGAAAATAAAAACGAGGCACTCACACAGTTCAAGAAGTTTAAGTTGCATGTCGTGAACCAAAGTGAATGCAAGATAAAGAAATTGAGAACTGATGGTGGAGTTGAATACAAATTTATAGAATTTTCAAGACATTGCAACGAGGAAGGTATAGAGCACGAGGTCATTGCTACATATACACCTAAATATAATGGTATAATTGAGAGAAAAAAATATAAGTATACTAAATATGGGCATGAATATATTGAAAGATAAAAAAATGCCAGAGCGATTTTGGAGAGAAGCAATTTCAACAGCACTGTACATACTTAATAAATGTCCAACCAAGAAGATATCAACATGATACCTTATGAGGCTTGGAAAAGACTGCATCCAAATGTTAGTCTGAAGGGGTGAAAAACTGATCGGTCACCATTTTACACTCAGTTTCATCATGAATTCGACACACGATCGTCATGTATGGTAACACTTTGTGTTTGTTTTCTAATGTTTTCTTTACTTTAGCTAAGTTATAAGTTATTTGTTTGCAATTTGTTTTTATGCCGTTCTCATTGTCAATTAGGTGCTTTTGATCTCGTTGGGTAATGGTTTCAGGTTAGCTTCGGATTGATGGAAGATCGCATGGCCAAGAGGTGTGAAAAAAGGAAGCAAAAAGCAAAAAGGAACATATGGGCAGAAGCGGACACGGTCTGACCGTGTCACCTGACACGGCCGTGTCAGGCCTCCTGAAGAGCTGATCCTCCAAGACCAGAAGCTGACACGGTCTGCCCGTGTCAAGTGACACGGCCGTGTCAGCTGTGCGGACAGAATTTCTGATTTTTGGTTTTTCCAATTTTTTAAAGTCCGGGGGCAGTTTGGGTATTGCGGCTGAAATCTGAAAACCTAGAGGGATTAAAAGAGGATTGAGAGACAATGGGAAGGGACTTTTTGATGGTACAATAGAATTCAATAGAAAGGAGAGATAGCTTCATCAAGGATTGGGAAGACGAAGAGATTCAACGGTGGACACCATTGAAGATCAGAGTTTTCTTAATTATTGTAATGTCTAAACTCTTTGATTTTGTTTTCTTGAATATTATGAGAGGCTAAACCCCCCAATTCCAGGGGGTGTCCCTGATTTGAATTGTAATGACTTTGAGTTCCGTATTTCTTTAATCAAGTATTCGTATTATGCAATTTGATTGTTTAATGTTTTTATGCTTTCTTTGTCGGCAAAACAAAGATTGATCTACGGTTAAAAATTTGTAGGACTACGGTTGTTAAGGTTTTTAAACAATTAGATCTTATAGTTATCACCTAGGACTAGGGATATCGAAAGGTTATTTGAACATTCTTGATTAATTACATCTTTGGTTTCCAAACCTTTGTTTCTAAGGACTTAGGCATTAGGATTGCAACCCAAAAGGTTTTCACTAAGGACTTAGGAAAACACCCTTAAGAACAAATAGTTGCATCCTATGTACTTGTTAAAGAGATCTTTTTACAGAGTCATTATAACGCAAATCATACACCTACCTTGGCATTATCCTAAATTATATCTAAAAGTCAAACTCTAATTTCAGCTTATTTTATAAATTTTATTTGAATTCACTTATTGCATTATAACAAAAACATCTATATGCCATTTTGTTTAATTGACTATTACAATAATTTATATTTACTACGCAATCCTCGTGATCGATACTTGGGGTAAAACCCATTAGAACTACACCGGTAAAAATAGTACACTTGCTATTTTTCCGATCAAGTTTTGGCGCCGTTGCCGGGGATTGCCAAAATATAAGTTGTTAACTAGTCAATTAAAATTTTATTGCTCTGCAATTAAAATTTTATTTTTGCTGAATTTATATTTGTTTAGTTTTATTTTTTTTTATTTTATTTACTTCAAACTAATCGACTTCTAATCTTGTATGCGAGGTAAGGCCTCAGCTGAACTTCTTTTTTGACGCAGAACTAGAAAGGCTATTGCGAGCAAGACTCCGAGAAGTTAAACGGAAAAGACTGGCTTCAAAAGAAGAATCTCCTATAGTTTCAGAATCAGAAGAAGAAGAAGAAAGAATATCTATTTCATCCGAACAGTCAGAATCTGAGCCTGAAACTATGGCATCTGATCCACCTCCCCCAGAGAGGCTTTTAGGAGACTATGGAAGGGCTAATGCCCCGCTTGGAAGAATGACCATCGTAAACCAACCGGTCAATGTGGCACACTTCCAACTCCATCCTTCAACTATCCGACAGTTGGAGAGCAAGCCGTTTGCGGGAAGAATCAATGAAGACGCAAATAAGCATCTACAAAGATTCCTCACCACAACAATATCGTTGAAGATTGAAGGCCATTTTGAAGAAGCCAAGAGACTCGTGATGTTCCCATTCACTTTATCCGAAGATGCGGAAGAGTGGTTTTACTCACTTCCAGCTGGAAGCATCACAACATGGCAACAAATGGAAACGGCTTTCCTTAATGAATATTTCCCTGCATCAGTCTTTATTCGAAAAAGATATGATATTGTGAATTTCAAGCAGAAAGAAGGGGAATCACTGGGAGATGCATACAAAAGGTTCAAGAGGTGTTTGGTTGCTTGTCCTACTCATAACATGGACCCAACCGAGCAAATGCAGACTTTTGTTAATGGTCTCCGACTTAAGACAAAACAGCTTATCGACACTGCTGTCGGTGGCTCAACTAACTTTGCAACAACCACTGGTATCAAGAGAATCATAGAAGCGATTGCCGCCAATGAGCACATTGAGTTATATGACCGCACTATGAGCCAACCAGAAGGGAAAATTGATTTGAAGCTTGCTGATCAGGTGGTTAAAATGGAAGAACAAATTGCAGCTGAAGTAGAAAGAAGATTGAAGAAAATGAATCTCGGTGAACAGAAGGTAGCACAGGTTGAACCAACCGCCTCAGTTATATGTGAAATATGTAGTGGATCGCATTTTGCCATGCATTGTGTGGCAACGCAGGAACAGGTGGAACAGATTCATATGTTGAGGCAAAATAATCCTTACGCCAATACATATAATCCGGGTTGGAAAAATCATCCCAATTTTGCATGGAAGGACCAACAAGGAAACTTTCAAAAGCAAGGACCAACCCAATATCAATCTCCAGCTCAGTCACAACAATACAGACCTCCTCAACAACAAGTTCCCTATCAGCAACAATTTCAACACCACCCGCAACAGTTCCAATATCAAGCACCTTAACAATTGCAGCAACAGGTACCGAAGAAGGCAGAATGGGAGATAGCTATTGAAAAGATGGCAGCTCAAAACTCTCAATTTCAGGAAAAAACTAGGAGCAACTTGAGAAACACAGGGGCATCAATCAAAAACTTAGAAATTCAAATGAGTCAGATTGCCCAACAAATGACCAACACTCAACCACAAGGCGCCCTCCCAAGTGCCACGGTTACAAATCCCAGAGACAACAATCATGTGAACGCTGTAATTACCAGAAGCAATAAATCCAATGACGAACCGGAGAGGAATTCTGATGATGAGGATATGTTGATTAAAGTGGATGTCGAGATTATAGAGAATGAGGTTATAAGTCAAGAAGTCAAGAGGGACGAAAGGGTAGTAAAAGAAAAGATAGTTACACCAAAACCGGCAGTTAAACTCCCTTTTCCCACGAGAAATAAGAAGAAAGAACAACATGAGAAGAATTTTGAGAAGTTCTTAGAGATGTTCAAGAAACTTGAGCTGAATATTCCTTTCTTAGAGGCACTTGAGCAAATGCCAACTTATGCGAAATTCATGAAGGATATCATTTCAAAGAAGCGGACCATCGAGGGTGATCCGATTATTCTAACTAAACTTGTAGTGCTATTTTGCAGGGAATGAAGATTCCGGTTAAAAAGAAAGATAGAGGTTCAGTAACTATACCATGCACAATTGGTGATAGGTCTTTCAAGAAAGCACTGATAGATTTGGGAGAAAGTGTGAGTCTTATGCCATTATCCATTTACAAAAGATTGGGAATAGGTAAAGTACAGGACACACGAATGACACTCCAGTTTGCTGACCAATCAATTAAAAGACCTTACGGAGTGGTAGAAGACGTGTTGGTGAAAATCGACAAGTTCGTATTTCCGGTAGACTTTGTTATTTTAGAGATGCCCGAAGATGAAGAGATACCAATCATTTTGGGGAGACCATTTCTAGAGACCGGGAGGTGTTTGATCGACATAGAGGAAGGTACAATGACCTTTAAAGTCTATGATGAAGAATTGAAGATTGATGTGCGAAACACTATGAAGTACAAGGATGATGTTGCCACAAGTCAACACATTGAGGTAATTGAACAAATTTGTGATAAAGAAAATTCTTTGACAACACAGAAGTTACCCTTGGAGAGAGTGTTAAGTCTATCAATCTTCGAAGAGGATGAGGTAATTGATGAAAGAGACAGTGAGGTTTTAGCCATGATGGAAACATCATTTGTCAAAAACTCTCGCCACAACCGATGGGAGGAGCTAAGGCAACCTTTGGTGGAGGGAAGTAAAGATGAACCAAAGAAGGGGGCTGAACTAAAGCAATTACCGGAGAACCTCAAATACGTCTTTCTAGACACTGAAAGTAAGTGCCCGGCGATCATAAGTTCTCACCTAGAATTCCTTCAAGAGGATAAGCTTGTCAAAGTTCTTAAAAAGCATAAAAGTGCCCTTGGATGGTCTATTGAAGATTTGAAAGGAATAAGTCCAACAATCTGCATGCACAAAATCCTGATGGAAGATGATCACAAACCGGTTGTCCAACCACAACGACGACTTAATCCAGCGATGAAGGAAGTGGTTAGAAAGGAAGTGGTAAAACTTTTGGACGCAGGGATGATCTATCCGATATCTGACAGTTCTTGGGTGAGTCCAGTTCATGTGGTGCCAAAGAAAGGTGGAACTACAGTGATTAAGAATGAAAGGAATGAGCTGATTCCCACAAGGACAATTACAGGGTGGAGAGTCTGTATTGACTACCGAAGACTAAATTTGGCAACAAGAAAAGATCATTTCCCGTTGCCTTTTATCGACCAGATGTTGGAGCGGTTAGCGGGTCATGACTACTATTGTTTCCTCGATGGCTACTCGGGGTATAATCAGATAGCTGTTGCACCAGAGGACCAAGAGAAGACCGCTTTTACATGCCCGTTTGGTATTTTTGCCTACAGAAGAATGCCATTCGAGTTATGTAATGCACCGGCTACATTTCAACGATGTATGCAATCCATTTTTTCTGATATGCTTGAGAGGCATATGGAGGTCTTCATGGATGACTTCTCGGTTTTTGGTAAGTCTTTTGATAATTGCTTAACTAACCTTGCTCTTGTTTTAGAAAGATGTCAACAGACTAACTTAATCCTCAACTGGGAGAAGTGTCACTTCATGGTGCGTGAAGGTATAGTGTTGGGGCACAAGATTTCTCATAAGGGAATAGAAGTTGACCAAGCCAAGATAGAAGTCATAGCAAAATTGCCTCCTCCCCTGAATGAAAAAGGTATCCGAAGTTTCTTAGGGCATGCGGGTTTCTACCGTAGGTTCATAAGAGATTTCTCAAAAATAGCAAAACCTTTAACTACACTTTTAGTTAAAGAAAAGGCTTTTATTTTCGATAAAGAATGTGTCGTAGCATTTGATACACTAAAGGAAAGATTAGTGTCGGCACCAATTGTTGTAGCTCCGGATTGGTCTCTACCGTTTGAGATCATGTGTGATGCAAGTGATATTAGAGAAAAATTGTTACATGTTATTTACTACGCTAGTCATGTGTTGAACCCTGCACAGATGAATTATGCAACTACTGAAAAAGAGTTGTTAGCGGTTGTTTATGCCTTTGATAAATTCAGGCAATATCTGTTGGGTTCTAGAGTCATTGTTTATACTAACCATGCTGCCTTGAAGTATCTTTTTGCTAAACAGGACTCTAAGCCGAGACTGCTAAGATGGATCTTACTCCTTCAAGAGTTTGATGTTGAAATTCGTGACAAGAAAGGATCTGAAAACACTGTGGCCGATCACTTGTCTCGAATGTCACCTATTGATGAAACAGAAACTACGCGCCCAATAAAGGATGAGTTTGCAGATGAACATATCCTCGCTGTTATTGGTGTACCTTGGTTCGGAGACTATGCAAACTATTTGGTAGGTGGTATTATCCCTGATGATTTTGACTATAACCGTAGAAAAAAGTTTTTACATGATTGTAGGTTCTACTTGTGGGATGATCCTTTCTTATACAAGAAGGGTCTCGATGGTTTGATTAGAAGATGTGTACCCGAAGAAGAACAGCGAGATGTGCTAAAGGCATGCCATGACTCAGAATATGGCGGACATTTCAGCGGTGATAGAACGGCTACAAAGGTTTTACAATCTGGTTTATATTGGCCCACATTATTCAAAGACGCTCAAAGCATTGTGAAAGAATGCGACAGGTGTCAGAGAACGGGGAATATCTCAAAAAGAAATCAGATGCCTCAAAAGGGTATTCTTGAAGTGGAGTTGTTCGATGTGTGGGGTATTGATTTCATGGGACCTTTTCCACCATCACATGGGAAGAATTACATCCTTGTAGCGGTAGACTACGTCTCTAAATGGGTTGAAGCAGTTGCTCTACCTACAAATGATGCCAAGGTGGTGGTGAATTTCCTCAAGAACAACATATTCTCCAGATTCGGTGTCCCCCGAACACTCATAAGCGATGAAGGTACTCATTTCCTGAATAAGCTGATGGAGAATCTGCTGAAGAAGTATAATGTGAAGCACAAGATTGCAACAGCTTACCACCCTCAGACTAGTGGTCAAGTGGAGGTATCAAACAGGAAAATCAAGCAGATTCTCGAAAAGACTGTGAGCGCCTCAAGAAAAGATTGGGCTATGAAGCTTGACGATGCATTATGGGCATATAGGACTGCGTTCAAAACACCCATAAGCATGTCACCCTATAAATTGGTTTATGGTAAAGCTTGCCATTTGCCACTCGAGCTTGAACACAAGGCGTTTTGGGCTTCTAAATTCCTCAACCGCGATATTGTAAAAGCCGGTGAGTCCCGTATCCTTCAACTGCATGAGTTGGAGGAATTTCGAGACCAAGCTTATGAAAATGCAAAGATGTACAAAGAACAAACAAAGAAGTGGCATGATCAAAGAATCATCAAGAAGGACTTTTGGGAAGGACAACTAGTTTTGTTGTTTAACTCGAGGCTGAAGCTATTCCCTGGAAAATTGAAGTCAAGATGGTCAGGGCCGTTCGTTGTGCACAAAGTATTCCCACATGGTGCTATTGAAGTTAAAAACCAAGCCAATGGGGACATATTCAAAGTAAATGGACAGAGGTTGAAGCCATATTATGCTGGGCAGGAAGCTGGAACAATTGATCATGTGCATCTCACCCAGTGAGGTGGGCATCCGTCGAGCCAGACGACGTTAAACGAAGCGCTTAGTGGGAGGCAACCCACTGTTTTGTTTTTAACAGTTTTCTTTTATTGTTTTTATTTTGTAGGTTGTTTTTGAAACACAGCTTTCAAGGGGTGAAGAGAGCAGGAAATCCAAAACAGACAAAATTTTGGGAGCACAGTGTCCGACACGGTCTGGCCGTGTTTGTTGACACGACCGTGTCACCTTGATCAAAAAATTGAGAAAGAAAAATTGGTTTTCCAGACCCGGACACGGTCTGACCGTGTCACCGGACACGGCCGTGTCGCGCTGTTGGCAAATGTTCAGGAAAAGAAGGAATTTCCAGACTCGGACACGGTCTGACCGTGTCGCTTGACACGGCCGTGTCAGCGAGTCAGATTTTGAAATTTTTTTCTTTTTCCTGTGGGTCCCGCGCGCCCCACACCCCAAAACCCTATTTTTGCTTTCTCTCACTTCACTTTTTATCTTTCTTCCTCTTTCTTTCTTCTTCTTCCCCCAAAATTTCAAAAACAACTTTGCCTCCTCCATTAAAACCTACACACAAACCTCCACTTACCCCTTCAAATATTCAGTTTTTGCCCACACCCACTTCACAAAAAGTGTTCCTCTCATCACCCTCCATCTACCCACGGTAGCCGTTTTTCACTAATTCGAATTTTGAGTTTTTGTAACTTTTCAGGTACCCAAAATGCCCCCAAAGAGTGGTTTCAGAAGAAGACAAACCGAGGATGGCTCTTCGAGACCTCCCACTCGACCACGGAGGAATGTCGAACCGGCGGCTGAGCCGGCCAACGAGAATCCTCATGGATTCACCTTTACCAACCCCGCTCATGAAGTGCGGTATTCCAAACTTAAGGACCGGCGGTTAATTCCTAACAGGTACATGTGTCCCGCTACTCTTGCTGAATTGGGTCTGTCTGAGGATGTTCATAGACTGTTGAATAAAATAGGATTGTTAGATTTTATGGTGCGTACAACACCTACTTATGAACGGATAACATTGGAGTTTTTGAGTACAGTGGAGTACGAAGTCCATACGGACTGGGAAGGAGCGCTCCCTATGTGTACCGGTGCCATAACTTTTCAGTTGTTTCAGATTTAGCACCGGTTGACTCTAGAGGAGGTAGGCGCTATCCTTGGTATACCCGTTGAGGGACCGGGTAAATTTCCTAGTGATTTTGTACCAGGAAGGTTTTGGCCTAAGCTCACAGGATGCGAATATATTGCCAAAGATGCGAAAGCCTCCCGGATTCATAATCCTTGTTTTCGTTATGTGCAAAAATGTTTGGCTTACTCTATGTTTGGCAGGGGTGACAGTCAGGGGGTTATTTCACAAACTGAACTGTTTCTTATAGCATCTATGACATCGGGCTCTCCGGTTAATGTGGCTGCTTTTGTGGCTGCCCATTTAAGCAAAGTGGGAAAAGCAGTTTCGGGTGACATTTGTGTGGGCGGTATCATCACTCAAATAGCTAAATTTCTTGGCTATGACCCGGAGGCATATCATTATGAACCCGTCGCAGGTATGACTAAATTAGATATGCTTGCTTTGATTAACCAACTTGTGATACAGATGAATGGTACTTCTTATGAGTACAAAGTTGGGAAAACGGTGGTCATGAATCTCCCAAATCCTGAACGAACGTCCACCCTCAACAAGGAGAATTGGCGCTATCGGGAAATTTTTAGGAGCAGTTATCAGTTTCAGCGGAATGAAGAGAGTGAACACCTACAAGGAGAGACGGGTCAATCATCACATGGTGGTACCCAATCTGCATCTTTCACAAGTGAAGAATGGAATTGGATACATGGCGAATTCGCCGATCTAAGAGGTGAGCAAGCGCGCCAAGGTTTAGAGCTACACCGTCAAGGAGAGGAACAAACCCGTCAGGGCGTGATGATGACGGAGATGCACAACATGATGCAACAATTGATGTTGCACTTTCCTCCTCCTCCTCAGTAGGATGTTCGGTAGGTCCTCTCCGGCGAGTACGACAACATTGGGGACAATGTTTAGTACAAGTGGGGGAGGGATTTTATCAGTTATTTTTCCTTGTTTGAATTTTTCATTTTAATTTGTTATCATCTGAAGTTTTTTTTTTCTTTTTAGTTTTAGTTGTATCCAAAGTGTAACAGGATGAAGATTGATGTCGAAGGAATGAGTTAATGAGTGGTGAATGGAAGGACGACACAACCAAAAGCTAATGTCTCAAGGCACGTTGGAAGTCGATGTAGTCGAAAATGTCGGACGCAACGCGGGGAACAGAGGTGAGCAGTTGAGGGACGAAATCAAACCGAAAAGAGAAGTCACACGACATGAAGGGTGTGCGGAAGCTGCAAACTTAACCTACCTGGTGAGGATTATAAAAAGCCAAACACTTAAAGAGATCACCATGAGAGTAAAATCAGGTATGTCTTTATCTCCCTAATTTTGCGTCTGTTCTATCAACATAACACAATTAAGAAATCACACAAGAGGCAGTTGCTTGTTGTTATTTGTTTCATTCTCCTGTCCTTGTTTTTCCACCATTGTTGTTTTGTCTAGTATGGTCATATCCCTCGTTTAACCCGTTGAGCCATTTTTCCTTGTTTTGTTTTGCCATATCTCCATCCTTTATTATTACCACTTTCGGGTAGCACTTATCGTTTTTCTCTTATATACAACCGTGTGAAAATTGTAAGTTTGGGGTGGCCGATATATGTGTATGAAAGTAAAGGGGCAAGGGTACAAAAGAATAAACAAAAGAGAAGTGGGCAAACCACACAAAAAAAAAGAAAAAAAAAAGAAAAGGGATTAAACACACTTGCCCAAAGAAAAGTGAAAGACTCGTGAAAACGGAGAATTTAAGAAGAACACCCCACACGTACAAGAAAAATGAGAAGAGTAACATAAGTGCAGAAAAACCATTTGTGTACCCGTTCATTGTTTATCCAACCTCCACCTCAGCCCCATTACAACCCATAAAGACCTCAAATTGTGTGAATTTTTTATTTTGTGTAGTGGAAGTAGGATATTCGCAAAGTCAAGGGTTGATATCTCATATTATGATCTGAGCGAAAAATACTTTAACCAAGAGAGAAATTGTGAGAAGTGTGACAAGTTTGCAGGTGAAACACATCTTGATATGAAGTGTGATGGACAACAAGGGGCGATGAGTTCCAAAAGCTGACTCAAGGAAGACATTCAAGTTGCGAATGATATCGGCTATGTTGTGGTACAAAAGGAAAATTCAAGGTGACCTTTGTTTGTTCGCTTGCATCGCTTGAGGACAAGCAATGAGATAAGTTTGGGGTTGTGATCGGTCACCATTTTACACTCAGTTTCATCATGAATTCGACACACGATCGTCATGTATGGTAACACTTTGTGTTTGTTTTCTAATGTTTTCTTTACTTTAGCTAAGTTATAAGTTATTTGTTTGCAATTTGTTTTTATTCCGTTCTCATTGTCAATTAGGTGCTTTTGATCTCGTTGGGTAATGGTTTCAGGTTAGCTTCGGATTGATGGAAGATCGCATGGCCAAGAGGTGTGAAAAAAGGAAGCAAAAAGCAAAAAGGAACATATGGGCAGAAGCGGACACGGTCTGACCGTGTCACCTGACACGGCCGTGTCAGGCCTCCTGAAGAGCTGATCCTCCAAGACCAGAAGCTGACACGGTCTGCCCGTGTCAAGTGACACGGCCGTGTCAAGTGACACGGCCGTGTCAGCTGTGCGGACATAATTTCTGATTTTTGGTTTTTCCAATTTTTTAAAGTCTGGGGGCAGTTTGGGTATTGCGACTGAAATCTGAAAACCTAGAGGGATTAAAAGAGGATTGAGAGACAATGGGAAGGGACTTTTTGATGGTACGATAGAATTCAATAGAAAGGAGAGATAGCTTCATCAAGGATTGGGAAGATGAAAAGATTCAACGGTGGACACCATTGAAGATCAGAGTTCTCTTAATTATTGTAATGTCTAAACTCTTTGATTTTGTTTTCTTGAATATTATGAGAGGCTAAACCCCCCAATGCCAGGGGGTGTCCCTGATTTGAATTGTAATGACTTTGAGTTCCGTATTTCTTTAATCAAGTATTCGTATTATGCAATTTGATTGTTTAATGTTTTTATGCTTTCTTTGTCGGCAAAACAAAGATTGATCTACGGTTAACAATTTGTAGGACTACGGTTGTTAAGGTTTTTAAACAATTAGATCTTATAGTTATCACCTAGGACTAGGGATATCGAAAGGTTATTTGAACATTCTTGATTAATTACATCTTTGGTTTCCAAACCTTTGTTTCTAAGGACTTAGGCATTAGGATTGCAACCCAAAAGGTTTTCACAAAGGACTTAGGAAAACACCCTTAAGAACAAATAGTTGCATCCTATGAACTTGTTAAAGAGATCCTTTTACAGAGTCATTATAAGGCAAATCATACACCTACCTTGGCATTATCCTAAATTATATCTAAAAGTCAAACTCTAATTTCAGCTTATTTTATAAATTTTATTTGAATTCACTTATTGCATTATAACAAAAACATCTATATGCCATTTTGTTTAATTGACTATTACAATAATTTATATTTACTACGCAATCCTCGTGATCGATACTTGGGGTAAAACCCATTAGAACTACACCGGTAAAAATAGTACACTTGCTATTTTTCCGATCAAAAACACTTAGAAAGGGGGGATTGAATAAGGGTTATTTCTTTTTGGCAGAAAAAAATAATGAACACAATTATTTTTATCCTGGTTCGTTTGAACTCAAACTACCTCCAGTCCAACCTCAAAGGTGATTTACCTCCACTAAGGATTTAATCCACTAATCAAAAATTGATTACAATGGTTCTCCACTTATATCAACCTCTAAGTCTTCTTGAGTCTACAGATCATAACTTGATCACTCAAGGAATTTTGGTTTACAAAGATTTAAATCAAATACAAGAGATTAAAGTTGCTTCTAATAAAGCTATAATCACCAAGTGATTTTTCTCTTAGGATTAAGATCTAAATCTCACTAAGAATACAAAAGTATGTGAGCTTGAAGATAAAGATTGCATCTTTGTTCGTGAGAAAGTTTAGAGTCAGATGATGAGAATGTGTAAAGAATGAACGTAGGCTTTTCTAACGTTTCTCCTTGCTGACTTCTTCCTTTTATAGGCATGAGAATATGACCGTTGAATAGTACTACATTAAATGCTTTGTGTGTACAGTACAGTGCTGCATTTAATGTTTCACACTTTTGTCAACTACCTCGAGCCTTGCATTAACTGCTACTTCTGACTTTGCCTTTTGTAGCCATACTTCCAACGTTCCTTTTGTCAGACGCACAGACTAGACTTTATAGCTTTTCATCATTTGCTTTTGTACTGGATTCAGACTTGCAAGTCTATTTGAATATCAGTGTTTCCAGCGTTTGGTGCATTGATAGAACTTTAGCGCTTCAGCCTTTTGAGAGTTCTTCAGAGCGTGATACCTTTAGAGCTTCAGAACTTGCTTCTGCTTGACATGATCTGATGAGGCCATCTAGAACATCTGGGTCAGAGCATCTGAAAGCTGATGTAGTGCATACTCTTTTGTATTTTTTCTGAAATGGAAAACATAATTTATTAGAGTACCACATTGTCTTATACAAAATTCATATATAATGTTATCATCAAAACTAGAAAATATTATCAGAACATTTCATGTTCTAACATAGTCATCTTATATTTTATGAATCAATGTATTTCTGGCATGTACCTGAGCAGTTGACGAAGAAGCTAGATGATCAAAGTCAAGCCATGATGCTCATAAGTTATCATTCGACTAGTGCATACAAGTTAAATTTTCTAAATAATGATAAAATGGTGATTAGTAGGAATTGTTCTGGTGGATGAAATTAAAGGGTGGAATTGGACTCAAGAGTCAGTTCGACATATGCAAGAGACAATCTCAACATTGTTTGAAGCATACCAACAAAATGAGGACATAACCATTCAAAATGAAGAACCACTCGAGAATAATGTTAGAAGATCGACTAGAACAAGAACTGAGTCGACAAGGCTATTTGGATATGAGATATTTTCAAATCAAGCAATTGATGCAGATGGTGATCTAATAAAAAAAGAAATGATGATGGTTGAATCAGAATAAATTAATTTGGATCAAGCCATGACTGCTTCAAATTGGTTGGCAGACATTAAAGAAGAACTCAGAGCAATTGAGGAAAATTAGACCCGAGGAACTTGTCGAAAGATCTAGCTAAAGGAGAGTTGATGTGAAGTGGGTGTTCAAGCTGAAACTGAGGCCAAGTAGTATAATTTCCAAGTATAAGGCAAGACTAGTGGCAAGAGTTTTTCTACAAAATCTCAGTATCAACTTCAATAAAGTCTATGCACTTGTTTCAAGGTTGGAGACAATCAGGATTATTGTGTCGATTGCAACATACAAAGGATGGAAGATACATCAATTAGATGTAAAGTCAGCATTTTTAAATGGACCATTGGAAGAATTTGAATGAAAAAAAATCAATTATTGGAGCATCAAAAGTCTATCTCAAGCAGGGAGAGAAACTCTTATTAAATATGTTCTTCAATCTATTCCAACTTATATCATGAGTATATTTTTGCTACCTTCCTCATTAAGTGATGAAATTGAAAAAAATGATGAATTCGTTCTGGTGGGGTCATAAAAGAGATTGAGCTAAAAGAATTAATTGGCTATCTTGGGATCATTTGTCTATGCCTAAAAATGCAGGTGATATTGGATTAAAAAAAATATAAGCGCTTTCAATTAAGTTATGCTTAGTAAACAAGCTTGGAGTCTCATGACTAATCCACATAACCTAGTCACTCGCCTCTATAAGGCTAGGTATTTTCCTAAATGTGATTTTTTGGATTTTGATATTGGGCACAATCCCAATACTCCTTTATTTTAGGCGGTTTAGGTGGATTAGTTAGTATGGAAGTTTAAAGAGAATGGTAGGTTCTTCGTACGTAGTGGTTATCGCTATTGTATTAAAGAAGCCATTGACACCTCTCACCTCAAGATTAATGAAAAATGAGACTTGATTTGGAATATAAAGAACCCCCCAAGGGTTAAGAACTTTTTGTTGCGTCTATGTAAGAATTATGTTCCTACAAGAATAAGACAATTAGACAAAGGTGTTAAATGTCCTTCTAGTTGTGTTGTCTATAGGGAAGGAGATGAGAATAACAACCATTTATTTTTTTCAATGCCCGAAGAATATTGAGTGTTTGGAAAAAATGGGATTTTGGTCTATGTTGTAGTCAGGGCCGGCCCTGGGCCAGGGCAACCAGGCCCACAGCCCAGGGCCTCAAATAATAGGGGGCCTCAAATTAATTGTTATGGGCTTTAAAAATTAAAAGTTGAAATTTATATATATATATTTCGTATTGGAAATAATGCGTTGTTATGTATGTGGTCCAGCGGAACAGAACTTAGTCCATAAACTTAAAGGAGGCGTGTTCAAGTCTTGGCACCTTCATAATTTTTAGCCTTTTTTGCTGCATGATACCTTTTTTTGTTGTTTTTTTTTTTTTTTTGCTAAATACAATGAAAAGCGTGAAAAGGCATATGTATACAGCATAGATTTTTTTTTTTTTTTTTTAAAAAGTATCCCTATATATTATTAATATATAAATAAATATTAATCTAATAAAAATTTACTTCTGAGAAAACGGTGACTTTTTCTTCTCTTCTTCTCTAAAATAAAAGGGAAAATTAAAATTCAATTTAGTTGTTTAATTTTTTTCTTTTTTAATTGGTGATTTCTTCTTATTTATTTTTCATTGTTCAATTGATATAAATTCTTCATACAAATTAAAATTGAAATTTTTTTAGTCTGATGGTGTTTGTTATAACAGACATTGTTTTGATATAAATTCTTCAAAAATTAAAAGTAATAGTCAAGAAATTGTATGTTTTGCTTTGATTGATACTTTACTGTTGCTACTTGTTTATTTGAATTTCAAGTAAATGTTAATTTTATTTATTAATTATTTCTTAATTTTTTATTTATTGGTTCAACTTCAACGCAGTAAAATTTATTGGTTCAACTTCAACTCTTTGGGATTGATCAACTTTAATTTCAAGTTCTAATTTTTTTCATATTCCTCTATGCCTCCTCAATTGCCTCCTAAGATTAGAAAGTTTGATTTCATTTTTTAAGGAATATAGAGAAATCGATTTTAAAAATGCCTTGAATTATGCTACAGAAATTGCCTTTGAATTGAATATTTATCCAGTATTTCTTTAAAGGCGTGTAATTCGAAGAAAAACACAGTCTGATGAGAATTTGAATATCCCACCAGTTGAGCTATCTTAAGAGAAATTTTTTAGAGTTAATTATTTTTTTGTTGGTGGTGCTATTTACAATTTAAATAGATGATGTTCTTTTCTTTTTTTAAAAAAATTATATTATTTATCAGGGGCCATCTTTATTATTTGCCCTGGGCCTCTAAAAAGTCAGGACCGGCCCTGGTTGTAGTAGTTGATCAATAATGGAGGAGCTTTTGCTTCTGTTGATTTTTTTCTTTCTTACAGGTCTCTAATCAAGATCAACAAGCAGTTTTCTCAATTATTTTGTGGAGCATGAAAATGTAGGAATCACTATATTGAAAATCTTATCGATAACTCTCCGGACACTATTTATAATCGAGTTGCGCAACTATTTTCAGGGGAAAGATGTTCAACAACTTTAAACCTTGATATATTCACGATTTTGTGTGTAATCTAAGAGTTATTAAGTCTACATATAGATTAAAAAAATTATAATTGTTGAATTTTTATTATAATTTATAAAACTAATTTTTAATAAAAAAATTTAAATCAATTATTGAATTGATGACATTTAATAATTTATACATATTGTATTGTAACTATACATATCTATTTGATTTATTTAATATTAAAATATCATAACATGTTTATTTGGATAAGAAGTCACCCCTTGTCGTTAAAAGACTGCTCCATGCAATGCATTAATCCATGGAAATAAAACGAGCCTGTCTTCAACCATGAATTTCAAAGAAGGAAATCATTCATGTATCTGTTTTCGTCATTCAAATTAACGGAAAGAAAACCTCACGTGTGTTCATTCTCATTTACTATCATATACTATTTAATTTAATTATATATGGTATTTAGATTCATGAATGTTCTTGCATCATATCTGAATTCTTATGCAATTTTTATATATATAAAACTGCACTACTAGTTAATTATTAGGAAAGTAAAAAATGGATGGCTCATAGTGGATCATGGTCAATATCATTAGATCATGTCATCTTAATTAATAATAGTACTAAAACAGTGGTATTAACAACGGTAATGTTGACCCAAAAAAGAACGTAATGGGAATGAGTCATGTTGGTTAGCGTATGTTGTTGACATGGCGCACGAATGTTTTTCATTCGGTTTGGATAATCGTCATTCAAAATAATTAAATTATTTATAAAATGAAGAGTACTAATTTCTCACAAAAAAAATTATATAATTCAAATTAGTTCCGGAACAAACCCAAGTACAGTTCCCAACATCACAACTATCAAGAGTACAACTCATTTCAAACTAAGTCCCAACCACTTTACCAACAGCAAGACCAATACCAAGAACACAACCCATATCAGAGGTTTCGGGACGTGTGTGATTGGTCGATATCAGAGTAGCGCAACAGATGAAGGAAGGACCAGATAAGTCTAGAATAAGAATGGGCTAGCCTAGAAGGGACTTTGAGGTTGGCATATAATCAGATATTCTTAGACCATTGGTTGAGCCTATAAGTATCGAGAGTTAGGCAGTATGTCTTGACCACTAGAATGCCGAGTATAAGTGAAGGATTTCAATTGGCGCAAGTTCTTCGTGGTTATGTCTTGTGCACTGTGAGCGTGCATGAATAGCTGGACAATGGTCGCAGGTTAATCGTTGGAGTCCACCTTTGTGGGCAAAACCTTATGCGAAGTTGTTGGACATCAATGCTATGGTTGTGGGATGCTACACCATCGTGGATTGCGGTAATGATTGATACGACTAGGACTGAGGTGAGAATTGAGTAAGGAGGTTCAGTTGCATAAGCAAAAGTAAATTTGGAACGACCATCCTAAGCATCAAGAAGATAGGAATTAAGACCTAGGGAATTTGGTAATCATTTAAATGCCACCGTATGGACTCGCGTGAAGAGTAATTAAAGTGTCATTGCAGAAAGGAATATTGTGGCAGGAATTCTCGAATGGGAAGTAATTCAAGGAGCTGAGTGAATCAGTAATGTTTGTTAAATGAGGGTGAGCACACCAGAGAATGAAACGAAGGATATCCGACATAAGTGGATTGCTAAGAATTCCTGAAGTTATGAAATCTAGTATGGAGCAGTGAAGGTCTAGGACCTTGGAAGAATCTTTTCCGGGGTATGTTAAGACGAAGTATCTGCAAAGATGGGTTGCGTGAGGATTAGAGTTTCTGATCATGAATAGTGGGACACCAGTTTGGCAGATTACGTTTCTTCAATTGGAATGACACTCAGACGGAGTCGTAAGGTTTCCTAAAGGAGAAAAGAATATTCATCCCCTCGTTGGAGTAAACATGAAGAGTTGTTTTCGTGGTGATCGGAGAGAATTCGAGGACGAATTCTATTTAAGGGGGGGGGGGGGGGGGGGGGGGGAGAATGTAACATCCCTAATTGTCTAAGCATAATTAGGTATATATGTGGATTTATTAAGAAAAGTTAGTGGATTAGTTAGAATCCAACTAAGTGGCCTCTTGGTAATTACCACTTAGTTGGAGGGCATTATGGACCTTGATCTCTTTGCATGATCATAAGGGCATGTTTGGTTGGTTAGTTGTGACAAGTCAGAATTTTTGAGAGAGGAGAACTTAGAAGCAAGTGGGAGAAAGAAGAAGCCATGTCCATCTTCTTCATTTTCGCAACTCTTGGTACAGCTCCACTAAAACAGTAATATCTCTCTGCTCGTAACTCCGATCGTAACGATTCTGGTCTCGTTGGAAAGCTAACAAAATTCTCTACGATTTGCATATATGGTTCACATTTGTAGGTGCTGTATTGATGGAGATAAATAGGTTTGAAGTTGGGTGGTCTATGCTGAATGTATGTTAAAGAGTGGTTACGGGTTTGATCATGTTAGAGGTGAAGTGTTGATCAAGGAGAGAGTTCAATGGCAGCAAGAGTATCCTCATAACCTCTCTAAATCCATGGTGATTCCTTTAGATAGAATCTTGGGAAATTGCATGCAAGGGTTGTATTTGGGGTTTTGGGATTTTGAGAGATAATTAATGAACCTTGATACTAGTATGCTTTTGATGAGTAATTCTAATTGCATGTTGATAATCAATGTTTCTTTACTTGCTAAATTCTGATATGTGTAGGTAGAAATATGATTTAGAATGTTATAGCATGTTGGATTGGTTTAAATTAAAGTTGGAATGGATTTAGAAGCTTTAGAATGCAGAATTTTTGGGACTGTCAGTCATGTAACCTGTTACATGGTTGATGTAACCGGTTACATGTGTGAAAAAGGGTGAAAAACGCAATTTTTGGGTCATGTAACCGGTTACATGATTCATGTAACCCGTTACATCACTGTTTGGGCAGATTTTCCAAAACTTCGAAAATTCATAACTTTTGCGTCGTAAGTCTGTTTCGCGCAAACTTTATATCGTTGGAAAGCTAGTAACATGTACTATCTAATGAAATAGGTCCCCAAACCAGAATGTTGACTTAATAATATTTGAACATGCTATGTCGTATATGATCATGAATGTGCTAATGCAACTACTATTAATTGTTCCTTAATGCTTTTATGAATGCAATGTGATGTAACATGAAAATGTGCTGATGTCCAATGTTTCGGTTAAGCATTCGGATCTGTTTGTCTTATATGACTTTGCGCTTGATATTCTTGTGTATGCTTGAATCGAAGCAGGCCAGGGGCTAGGTTGGGAACATGACTCCGACCTTGTGGTCAATGGAGTGTCCCGGACTTTGTGGTCCATGTTATAGCTCGATCTTATGATCATTGGGGCTCACACCTGAGCTACCGTTGCAGTGTGCTCGTGAGTGCCGTACGGGGCTTTTTACTCACTTGGCGTTAACACACTTGCGTGCTCGGTATGGTGGGGTTATGTGGCCATGTAGGCTGATACATAATCGGTAACTCACCTCTAGTGAAGTCAAGTAGACTAAGCACTAGGCTTTCGCCCGATGGGCTCATGTGTCAAGACGACGGTTCAGTACTTGGTGTGAACACACGTGCGTAAAGGTGGTTACCGGGACAATGACGCCATTTCGGCTAATGTCATCTCGCGGCCAAATAGGCTTGTGCGAACCTGCTTAACTATTTTTGCAGTGTGCTTGTACGAGTCTCTTGGCAATAGGCATGGGTGTAACTCATCGAGGGTGTGTATTTTATAACCTAGTCGAGGCATTAACGCGCTTCTGGATTCCCCGTACATGGGTATGGGTTTGCATACTTGTTTTTTTATACAAATGTGTATTTGTGATATGATGACTCCTATGGTGGACGATTCATGTGTTCACTCTTAAATTATTATTATTTTAATTTCAATTTTTAAAGATCTATTTAGATTGATTTATTTAAATTTATCTTATGTCATAAATTGTGATACTCTATGAAAGAGCTTATTAAATCAACTTATAATATTATTAATACATTTTTAAATTTATTTTTATAATTTTTTAAAAATAACTTATAAATATAATTTTGTAAAAATATAAATTATTTTATTTTATTTTATCTTTTTGTTTGAAAAATAACTTATGCAAAAAAATTGTTAGTGTTTATTTTAATAAACACTTGTACTATAAGTTCCAAATAAATTGTTTATAGACCTTATGAGATCTATTTCTTTAACTAAGAATCCTATAATTAATTAGTTACATTAAGATCTTCATACTGCCTCTGAAGAGTGGCAAATTGAGCTATGCCAACAATCTAGTTCCTGAAACTACTGTTGTTAGTTGAAGGGTCATATATGAACAAATCTTAAATCATTGTGTGGTTTTAGCAATAAGAGAATCAACTAATTTGCAATAGCAAGTAGATATGCTAGCAAGTTCTTTGTTGGATGAACTCGGTTATAGTTTTTCTTTTTGTAGTAGGACAATAAGTATTACTTTGAACTTTCAAGTTGTTGTTTATGGAATTTTTATTGATGGCTTATATAAATTGTCTTTCACTTCTAATAGCCTTACTTCATCCTTTATTATTGAAAATTATATCGCTAAAAGGTCAAGGGTTGGGGAAAAATTATTTACTTTATCCCATAAGAGTTTGGGTCATATTTTTAAAAACCAGTAGAAAGGGGACAACTAGAAATTTTGAACTCTTAGACATTGTCCTTATTGATATTAGTGGTTTGGTGACTCCTACAATATTTGATAATAAATATTTTATTATATTTATTGATGACTTTTCCTGATATAGTTATATTTATTTTATTAAAGAGAAATTTGAAGCTCTTGATAAATTCAGAAATTTCAAAATTGAAAAAAAGAAACAAATGGAAAAAGTGATCAAGATTGTAAGGACGAACCATGGTGGAGACTATTATTGTAAATATTGTGTCGTTGGACAACATATGTGACCATTAACTTTATACTTGCAAGATTGTGGAATTATTCCTCAATACACCATGCATGGAACTCTGGAACAAAATAGTGTAGCCGAAAGGCACAATTGGGCACTTTAAGATATGGTGACAAGCATGCTCAGCAAGCGTAACTTGCCAAAGCTTTTGTAGGGTGTAGCCTTGAAAACAATCCATCGCATTCTAAACATAGTCCCTACTAAATTTGTTCCCAAAACTCCTTTTGAACATTTTCGAGTGTGGAATTTTCTAGCAGAAGTAAACATTTGTAATCCCTTGCAAAAGAAGTTAGACCCCAAGACAAGTTGGTGTTTTTCCTTGGATATCCTGATCATGCTAAAGTGTATTGATTTTTCTGTTTTGTGGGAGGCGCAAGAATTGTGGAATCTATAAATACAAAAATTTTGGAGCTTAATGTGGTCACTTCCATTGTTCCATCAAATGAAACTAATATATCACCACCACTAACATTAAGTTTGTCTCTACCATTGTTCCAGATCGTGTCAAAGTGTGCAGGTTCAAACAATAATATGCTGATTGGAAGTCACTTATGAAAGTACACTGAATATTCAAACAGAAGCTTTTAAGAGGCATATTCTAAAGACCAGACTCTAGAGAATCAACTTCTAATCAAGTCATCTTTTGATGGTCAGAACCTGAAGTTTCCAAACTCTGATCAAGTCAGCCTTTGAATGATCAGAAGTCAAGACTCAAACTTTGAAGGACCATAACTTGAACTCAGTCAAAGCTCAAGAATTGAGGAATTTCTGACAGGTCTCTATCAGACTTTGAGGTCAATTTGTCTTGTTCTGGTCACGTGAAAACTTAGCAGAAAGTAGCAGAAACCTGAAGATTTACAACTAATAATTCCTTTTGTAGCAAATGAGTTTCAAAGGGGATTGCAACAACATTAACGATATCAAGAAGCTTTGGAACGGATATGTTGATGCTTCTCTCAAAGACTCTCTTGTGCTTGAAGTTCTCTCCAACAACTCTTTCATGGAACTATATAAAAGGAGCCGAAGATTTGGAGAAACACACAACACCAGGCCTTAACAAGAAAAAAGAAGTTACTCTGTCAAAACAAAGAGTACAAGCTCACTTAGAACTTCTTACAAATTGTACATTCTTAGAAGTTCTTAAGTCTTAGAGTTTTTTGTGTTGTATTCTATTTACACCTCTGATTGTATATCAAGTGTAATTATCACTCTAACACAATCATTTATCTACTAGATAGATTATAGGAAGTCTCTTGCTTGTATGCTTGAGCATTTGGAATCTCTTACTTGTGTTCTTGAGCAATTAGAAGTCCCTTACTTGTATGTTTGGGCAATGGAAGTCTCTTGCTTGTGTGCTTGAGCAACATGTAATCAGATTTGGTTATATTGAAATTCTCTTGAAAGTGCAATGAGATTGGACTACTCCTGATTTGTAGGAGGAACCAGGATAATTGCTTGTGTGTTGTCTTGCTCTCTTATTTATTTATGACCAATATTATCCGCTGATATTTCTGTCAAACTTTGACTCAGATTCTGTCCTTGTGACCATAATCTGATAAGAGATTTAAAGAGAAAAAGAAATAAAAGTAAGCACAACTCAATTCCCTATTTTTGTGTTTTTCTCACCTTCATCATTGGCAATTAATAATTATTTGTCCTAACGTGAATAACATTATTATGTTATGTTTGTTAGGAAAACAACTAGATTCAAAGATAAAAACATATAACTATCGTGTAAATGGTATTATTTGTAACATTAAAATGTTTACTTTACTTTTAAATAATTTTTATTTATGTTTAACCTTTTCAACATGTATATGGAGGGATACAATCTTATGTGTCGTAGTTTAAGAAATAGAAGATCTAATTTATTTTTCCAAAATTAAGTGATATTATTTGAGGAATTCTTTTTATTTTCGCTAATGTATATTTTTGCTTTTTGTGGTTATTAATCCCTATATAAAAGTTATTTGCAGACGAGGCTTCAATCAAAAGAACGAGTGCGTGTATTGTGTAAGAAACACATGTTAAATATTGTCTTTGGAGACATTGTTGATTTATGAAATAAGGTAATCACTTTATCCATATGCATGTAATTTATTTATGTTAGTTGTTAAGTAAAAGGACTAAGTATGACGTTTTGTAATTGTAAGAAAAGATAATGTTATTATTGTCGTTAGCTAGTAAAAGGTTTATATTGTTATTGTTGTGGAAATTGTATGTTTAAAGTTTTTGTTGTTGTTGTTGTTGTGTTGATTTAAATTTGATCAAATTATAGGTGTTTAAAGAACGGACATAATTCACACAATAAGATATAAACGACGTCCGTTCATATTTGGCTGATTACTTCCTAGAATTTTTTATTTATAAGCACATTAATTTCTCCTGGGTGTTGCCTTATTAATTGGTTAACCATTTGAATATATATATATATATATATATATATATATATATATATATATATTTGTTGTAAAAAATGTATGTATTTTATTTTTGGTTTGGTGTAAACATTGTATTTTGGTACACATATATAATGTATATATAGTTTTATTCACAAAATGTGTATTATATGTCCTATATCAAAAATAGTACATTTTTAAAAGAATATTATGTAAAATTTATAAAAATTATATTTATAAAAAACAAGGGCTTTTTTCTTGGTTGGAACTCCCAATCAAAGTAAAAACTCTATCCTAATAATTATAATAATCATATATTAACCCCAATTACTAAAACAATCCGAGAATAAATGTGGAGTTTTTCTTATTAGTTAAAATATTCAAAAGAGGGAAATTAAAGAAGCACACTTTCCATTACACCTTATGTTTTATTGCCCACTCAATTTAGGTAAAATCTCAATTCAATCGAGGTAAAAGCCAATTTCTGTAGTAGTGTGAAACTCAGTCATACTATCAATTTTAAAAAGTTTTTTTTGGTTTAGTAATTAATTTTGGGACTAACTTTGCATGAATTGTAAAAAATTATAACAGACCTCCGGACTATTCTGAAAAGTATCAATTCACCTTAAATCTCTCTAACCCGACAATTCTATAATATTTAGACACAACGAAGGTTACAATGACGATAAGTAGAGAAAAATAACATACAAAAGCTTGAAGAAAAGAGAATGTTTTCATGCTAAAATTTCCCTAGTATCAAGAAGGATTGTGATACGGCGTCTGAATCACTCATGAAAAAGAAAAATCATGTTTGAATTGCAACGAGATCCTACTTCAATCACACACTGACCAGTGGAATTAATATTGAAGGTTTGTGGCGTAGTTCCTCATTTTAACCATTATGCACTAATTTAATGATATTTGGAGTTATGTAAATTCGAATATAGTGAAGTGTACATGAAATCAAATCTAACATGAAGAGCTACAACTTTTACGAAAATACCAAAGTCTAATTTGGACCATAAGAGGTTGAAAAAAAAAAGCAAATAAGCTTGCAAGTGCTGCAACATGCACTACAATATAAAATTTGTATTTTTCCACTATTTTCTTTAACCTAAAACCCACAATCACGACATATTTAAAGAGCAACAAACCAACGATTTTAAGTTCTGAATTTCATTAAAAGGAAAATTTTGTAGAGTTTCAAAGGACGAAGATTGATGCTCTTTCACCATTGAAGTTGTAATAAAAATATTTTTCCTCAAGGACGAAGGTTATGAATAATTGTACTATGGGTCGCTAAATTTCATTTCGTTGGGTCTTATGAATTTTTCTTGAATTCTTTGATCTATATTATAATTTGTTTTGTACTAATCCATGCAAGTACTATCTATTATAATCCAATAAAAGTTGTTCTTAGTGTTTGATTTATTGATGAATGATTCCAATTAATGGTTCCCATTTATAAATAATTATTAATCATAACTTGCACAACTCTGTCTAACTTTGTTATTTGACATCTAATAGTTCTAGTCATAGGATATTATTTGATTTGTAACATAGAAATTAACGTTCAGTAAAATCTTCTTCAATTATAAATTTGCCTAGAACATTAGAGGCATGTGATTAAAGAAGAATGATTTGTGGCAAGAGATTGCGCGTAACTATTTTTGTTAGTTAATCATGTTAATAGCGGTGCCATTGTGGTGATTAGACGAAATTATCATACAAACATAAATAAAATATTTGAAAAATGTTTGGTCGTCTTTAATTAATAAATTTATGGGGAAACTACACTTATCTCTTGTGAAAATTGTTAAAATGACATTTATATCATCTGCAACTTTATAATATATACTAACCTCTTCAGAGGTCTATTAAAATAATACTGACATCTCTTCTAGTTCTTAGTGACAATTAAAAACCGTAAATATATAAAATATTTATATATAATTTTTTGTCTATCATTAAATATTTTTGTTAGTATATATAAATTTAAAGGAACTTAAGTGCATATTTTAAAACTAAAAGAGAATGTCGATGTTATTTTAAACAATACTAAATGTAGTGAGTGTAATTTTATTGCATAATATATGTGGTGATCTTCTACTAGAAACTTACCATAAACTTCAAGCCTCAAGACTTTCATTCGAGGAAAACAAGGCATATTCCGCAGTTAGGTAATGGTTGGTTTTATATCTAAAGACACTTTGTCTATTTGTTTCAATATATAGCCTAATAATTTCCATATAAGAATCGGTGTAAATGTGAAAGGATAATTTGAGAGAGTGTGAGAGAGTTCCACCAAGCATTGGTTTTTTCTGAGTTTTGAATCTTTTCTTCAAGCTGAATCATGGAAGGTGAATGGAGAATGGTAACAGGGAAGAAGAACAGGTTTTTGGAGAGGAGGGCTTCATGGGATATTCTTAGGAAGGAGAATGGTTTCAACAAGAAAAAGGTGCTAACCATTTTCATTGCTGGGTTTGAAGATAAATGGGGTGCCAGAGATTTGTATATAGAATTCAAAGATTTGGGAGTGATTGAGGAGATAGTGATCCCACCAAAACGAGACTGGCGTGGTAAAAGATTCAGGTTTGTTAGATTTGTGAATGTCGTCGACGAGAAGAACTTGGAAACTAAAATGGATAACATTTGGCTAGACGGTGTTAAACTCAATGCAAACATTTCAAAGATAAGGAGAAAAGAACAGCAGATCAACTACACCAATAAGAACAATTCTATGACCAAAGTGTTGAAACCTTCACCTAAACAGATCCGACTCGAAGAGATTGCAGCTACAAACTTCTCAGGGCCTTCTAAGGACAGGGGAGGTGAGGGATTCTCAAGATCCTATGCAGACATTACCAAAGGAAACAAAGGCTCGTTACCTGTGGAAGAAATTCCAATCAGTCAATCCTTTTACTTCTCTTCACTAGAATCTGAATTAACAAGATACAACAAAGCAAAGGTGGGAATAACAAGAAAGGTCGGTGACGCTTACGCGGTGGCTGACAGTCTGTTGGAGGAGGGCATATTCACCGTGTCGGCAACTGCGCTTGGCCCAAATCTCTGCCTGTTAGAGGAAAGCGCTGAAGGAGAACTTGCTACCTTGTTGCTCGAAGGGAAAGAGTGGATAGATCTCTGGTTTTCAGAGGTGAGAAATTGGAAGAAATCTGATGTTGAGTGTGTTAGAGTGGCATCGGTGGCCATATACAGTGCCCCCTGTTTCACAAGAAATGAAAGGTTCTTGAACATTCTGCTAGCAGGATTCGGAAAAATTTCAAACCCACAAATTCTGAAACAAAAAGAAAATAGGTTGGATGTTTGTCGAGTAATGATCTTTACTGAACACCTGGAACCAATCAGAAGTAAATCTAGGGTTTGTATTGATGGGGAATGGTACAACATCATGATTATCGAAGAACAAACCTGGGCTTTGGGAGATTCCGAAGATTCATCATCTTCCTGCACGAGGTCGTCGTTCGGTGAAACCTCCGTTTCACACCAGGGTTCCCACGCCGGAGAGGAGGAGACGCCACGGCGGTGGACGAACATCGATCGCACAACGCTTTGGAATCCGAGCCAGAGCATTAATTGCGAAGCTGACAACGTCTGTGAAAGCCTGCAAATCGAAAATGATGGTTCACAGAGTAGAAGAGGATTTGAAGCAAACATTAATTGCTTAGGAGGAAAATCTGTTAACCTTTCTGATAACCTAAGTACTTCAGATCCTATTTCAGTGAAATCTTCTGACCTAGTGAGGGAGAACAAAACGGCACAGCAAGAGGAAATTGTTGAAGAGTCTCTTATCAAAGAAGTTGACAGGGTGGGACCGGGAGGTTTGGTTATTTTAAATAATCAAAGCAATTTTTTTAAATCAAAATCTGATGAGGTGGCAGAGACCGTTTCAAAGGGAGACATTATAGGGGGAGTAAGGTCTTCTTTGAGGGAATTAGTTGTGGACCCCAACTCAAATGACAAAACGACAAAAAAGACAAAAGTGGAGGTTTTTTCTATTGATGCGGGCCAGGGCCTCTTTGCGACGAATAAAGCGCAGGAAGAGGGGTTTGCATGCATGCAAACTCACATTCACAAAAATAATACAAAAGCTTCAAACAATTTTGTGGTTCCCATAAAGAAAACCAGTAAAAACTTCAAGAAGGCTGACTCTACGAACAAGGGAAAGAAAATCCTATGTTTCGACGAGCATTGTCAAAGGGTGAAGAATTGTAAAAAAGAAAGGAAGAAAATTAGAGAGGTGCTGGAAATAGGAGAGCAAGCAGAAAATTTTTTCTACCCTATTGAAATCCGGTCACAGGAAGGGAAGGAGATTAATAAGATAGGAGCAAATATTCAATCCAACTCTACCAAGCTTTTCTTGAAGTCGAATTACTTGTCCGGAGGATTACCTCTAACATGTGAATCAATTTCAAGCACCGACATCAACAATTGCAACAAAAGAATTTCTAATGGAATGCTTAACAAAGCGGCGGAGGGGCTCTGGAATTCAATGGTCAAGTTAGGAATCAAAAACATTTCCGATAAATTCGATCCAATAGCCAAAGTAAAGGAGATGGAAAGTAGGGACATCAAAGGGGAAGAAGAGATGTCGGGGACCAACAACCAAGCACCCCCATGATTATATTCTCCTTAAACTTGCGAGGAGGAGGAAATCGTGCAAAGAGGAAGAGAGTTGGATACCTTGTTCAAAAAGGGGATGTGGATATTTGCTTCATTCAAGAGACAAAACTAAGTGGCTTAGAGTGCAACATGGTAAAAGAAATGTGGGGAGACAATCAAGTGGAGTGGTCGCACTTGGATGCCAACGGGGCATCGGGAGGCATTCTAACGATGTGGAAAAAGGATCTTTTCAATCTTCTCTTTAGTTTCCGTGGCGAGGGCTTTCTTGGTCTTTGCATGGAGAAAGAAGGAAACCTTATTTACTTTGTGAATGTTTACGCTTCTTGCAATCTTAATGTGAGGAAAAGGTCTTGGGATAAGTTAAGGGAGTTCAAAAACAACAATACTAAAGGCTCTTGGTGCATTGGAGGGGACTTTAATTCAATTACTTGGAAGAGGTGATTTTTGCTTGGTAGAAAAGATGAAAACTCTCAAAAACCGGTTAACTTGGTGGAACGTAAATGTGTTTGGGTGGATAGACCTCAAAATAAACAACGATGGGAAAGAGATGCATTATTTAGATAACGAGTTTGTTCATTTTGCAGGTAATGTTTCGGAAGATGTTGTGGTGAAAAGATCAAAAGTGGCGGAGGACTTTTGGGACAACATTAACAAGAAAGAAGGAATGCTTAGATTGAAGTCGAGACAACTTTGGCTTTCCGAAGGTGACGATAACACTCGTTATTTTCACAATTCTTTAAAAGATAGAAGGAGAAGGAATTCTCTTTGTTCCATTGCCACACCGGAGGGAAGATTGGAAGGAGTAGACGACATAAAGGAGTTCACTTTCAAGCATTTTGAAAACTTTTTTAAAGAAGACAATCACTTTAGGCCAGAGCTTAGAGGGAACCATTTTAACTCACTATCTTCGGAAGAGTCTTTGGTCTTAGAGAAACCGTTCGAAGAAGAAGAGGTAAAGGATGCCATTTGGTCGTGTGATGGAAACAAAAGCCTGGGGCCGGATGGTTACACTTTGGAGTTCTACAAGAATTTTTGGTACCTCATTAAAGAAGATGTCATGAAGTGTTGCAATGATTTTTATATTAAAGGTACTCTTGTTAAATCCGTTACTTCTTCCTTTCTTGCTCTAATTCCTAAAAGGAAGAATCCACAAGACTTGTTTGAATACCGACCAATTTGTCTAGTGGGGAGCATTTACAAGATCATATCAAAGATGTTAGCGGTGAGAATGAGAAGTGTTGTGGATAAGTTAGTTTCTATCAACCAAACCGCTTTTGTCCCGGGTAGAAGCATGATGGATGGGGTGCTCTTGGTTAACGAAATTCTCGATTGGGCAAAAAAGAAGAAGAAGGGGTGCTTATTGCTTAAAGTGGACTTCGAAAAGGCCTATGACTCGATATCGTGGAATTACTTAAGATGGATAATGGTGAGAATGGGATTTGGCAAAAGGTGGTTGAAATGGATGGAATCTTGTATCTTTAATAGTCATATGTCCGTGTTGGTGAATGGAACACTAGTACAAAAATACCTTTTTAGCAGAAGTTTTTAAGTCAGTTCACCTGCCACCTGACTTAAGAAGTGATGCGGTGGCAATTTCGTAAATATTTGTAACTTAGTTAGGTCGGGTGCATTTAAAACTGACTTAACAAAAATTAAATAAAAACATATAATTCACATTAAATTTCTTAAGTCGCTTGTGTTTATTAACTGACTTAAGAAGTGTATTTATTAAGTCACGTGTATAACACCTGACCTAAGAAGTTTTATATATTTCTAAAAAAAATTAAATTCTAATGTGTTTCATGAGGGATAGAACTCGATACCCTTCATAAAAAAGTTTTATATTAAATTATATTTATCAAAAATAAAATAAAAAATAAAATAATCAATGTATAAAGAAACGCACCATTCATTATACACAAAAAAAAATCAAAAAAACACGTTTAAACAAATTATTTTCCGGTTTTTACCTTTCTGCATTTTTCAAACCGTTTCTTCTCCCCAAACTCATCTAAATCGTGGCCTCTCAGAGATTAAAAAATCCCAAACTCTAACCCTAACAAAAATTGAAAAATCCCTCAACCAAAAGAGAGCTCTACTGGGTACGATTCTTTCCACAATTTCTAGCCCTAACCATTTCTTCCAAATCATATGAGCTTCATCTTCTTCCCCTGTGTACAATTCACCGTTCTTGTACAAGCTCTCAATCAATTATGAGCTCTTCTTCAACTTACGTACGAGCTTCCTTCAACCTGTGTAAGTTCTCCTTCGATTTTCTCTTTTCTCTGGCTACGAATCTAACCCTTTCTTCTTTGTAGGTCTCAAACCCTAACAATTGAAGACTTTGGTTGTTCAAAATTTCTCAAACCTCAAAGGGTTTTCGAACCTTTCATTATTAGTAAGTCATTTTTTCCATTTTGAATTTGTTTAACTGCATAATAGCTTAGCTTTCTCAGCACTGGTATAATTATTAAAGACATCGGTAACATACAAGTAGTACGCTAGCGACGATTCTTCAATTTCCTTTGTTTCGTTAACTATATTTCATGAAATTTTTTGACTGTGAACGTAACTAACTTAGGGATTTTGCAACCTTGATAAATTCTCGCTAATACAAAATTGCGATAATCATGTGAGTGAAGGAATATTCTGTGTATAATTTAATCAGGTTAATGTTGCATGTTGTTAATAGTATAATTGTATTCCCTATTCCTGCATTTTTATCAAGTTAACATCCACGTTAAAACTTCTTCATTAACATTTTCAAACCGCATATACTATTTCCCAATGAGTATCCTTCATTTTTATTGTATATAATTGTGATTAGGCACTGTAATTCTTTAGAATTATTTGTTCATTGGTGAATCTTGTTTGTTAGGATTTTGATGATCTTCTTCCATCTGTTATGGATGCCCCAAATGAGGTACTCTTTATTTCTTATCGTATAAGCCACTTATAATTTCGTAGAAATGCATAGATTAGATGTGATTGGGTGTTTCATCTGATCTAGATACTATATTTTTGATTTGAACCTACCTGAGCCATCTTTAGAGGCAGTTAAGTGGATACTATGGTAAAAGATGGCTACAGTAATTCTAAGTTGTCATCAATAGTCATTGGTAAAAAATCCATCCTATCATTGGCATTTTTAGAGTTTGTTGTATCGTGCTGCTGTCTGGGATTATTCTTTATTCTGCTTCCTTTCATAATTCTTTTTTTACCATGGTATCCTCTATTGTGTCATAGTTAGTTAGTACGTGTAGATAGTGATGTGTGCTGTCTCATTCCATTAATTATTTTATTGAAATCTTATCCAGATTCCAGTGAATAGGGTTCAAACATACCGCGATTTGTGTATTGTCTTGATGAAAATAATATTTTTGTCAGCTCTTTATTTTCTTATAAATACAAGATATAAGGTGAGACGAAGTCCTTCTTTTCTGCTACAATACTATGCTCGATCACATGTTTCTAAATGTCTATTGGGAAAACTCATATGGCATCCATTATGTGATATCTCATATTTATGCACTTTTTACATTTATATTTTGGTATTAGTAAAATACTAGTATGGTTCAATTCCTCTGGGGCAAGACTTTTGTTCCGCACCTTTGTTATTTACAAATATACCCTTGTACCGAATGGTGCTGCAAAAATTATTTGTTTTTGTCAATACTTCTAAAGAATAATAAGTAGAAGAAATACATGTGAGAGAAATTAAACTCATGTGAATATTGGATACATCAATTAAGTTATTTAGCTATATTTTTCTGTACTTAATGATACATACAAAGGTCACCAGTGTGTGTAGCGTAGAGTCAATGCTCAGATCATAGTTCAATCTCAAAGTCACTCTAAAACAAACTTTTGTTTGGCAGTTTGTAAGTGTTATCGTTGGCGGTCCATGGTGGAGAGCCAAAATCCTGTCATCCCGGCCGCTTTGCGGCACCATTATTGCAAATTATGGCGGAAAACCCTGCAATTTGATAAAACTGGTTTGTAATTTATCGGATAGTCTATCTCTTAGCATCTAAATATGTTATCTTTGTATGAAATTTACAGAGTTCGATTCCACCATTCACATTAGACTTCAGTTGAATTGTATCATAGTAATTCTGGAAGGAAAGGATGTAGTGATGTACTATAACCATAACTGCAGAACCAAAGAATTGGCAAAATGCTATTAGAGTTGATGTTCATGAGGTTTGGTTCCTCTGTTGTGCTTTACCTATCTTTTCAATATTACAATTTCTAATTTTGTTTCCATTGCTTGTTTCAGTTGTTAGTTATTTTATGTTCTACTTTGTCAATAGTCACAATACTCTTACAATTGTCCCCTGGGTCCATATCGTCAGAAATGCATAGGGAAAACTAAATTGTTTTGGTTAAGAATTGCTCGAAAACTTACCTTTACAACATTTGATCTATTATCATAGTCTAATGAAAACTTGTACGATGTAAGTTCGCAGCCTTAAAGAGTTTGGTGTTACTCAGGGTGAATTAACCCGCTATCTAGATGCCCTTATGAAATATACTCGCTATTGCCGGGACAATTACCCTTGACGAGTATTTTCACTTATGGTCATTGGACATTGTATAACTCTTTATAATGATTTAAACCCCTTACCCTTTTGCTGTTGTTGACTGTTATTTTATTCCCGCAACTTATAGATGCAATGCAAGTCTCTTTTGGAGGGCACAACTTGAATGATTTTCTAAGAAAATTAATTAATACAAAGTTGTGCGTCAGTAGTAGACTATATAGACAGAACTAAATAAATACTATTTCATTGCTTTTCTAAGAGAAGCCTCAATTTCACATTAACTAATGACCTTCCCTAGTAACAAGATAACGTACAATAATTACAAAAGTGCTATGTAGATTATCTCTTTAATTTATAATTTTTAGTACAGCCATTTCAACTATCCTGGTAAGAAAGATCAACTACTCTTCCTTTTTTTAATGATTTCCGCATTCCTTATGTGTTGTAAATTAGGTGCTAGTTTCTATCACAATTTTGGTATTATGGTTGTTTTGGCTTCATTTCTCTTTTTTATTGTAAAATTATATTAGTCAAAATGAGGTAAATATATTATATTTTGATTTTGATTTTGATTTTACTTTAATTAGTATATTTGAGTTATTTCATAGAACTTCATATTCAAATTTTGTGTAACTTATATTTATTGATTTTAAATGTCTTTTGGTGTAGGTTAATTTTGTTGGTGCTCAGGTGTTAGAATTTATTGCTGATTTTGGAAAGCCTTCTACACCCCTTCCTATAGAAATTGTTGCTTGTGTTCCGAAAAAAGTTCACATCGAAGGAGCTGGGGTAATAGAATTCAAGATATCATCAACTGAAATAACTGATGTTATCAAAGCTGGATTGGATAACCCTATAGAGCCAGAACCCGAGGTACCTTTTTCTTTTACATAAATCCTCATTAGTTGGTCTTGATTTGACATTAGAAATATTAAGTTAGCCACTGGATGATGACTTGTCTATTGGTATTTGGTACTGTGTGTTTGAATTATATTTAAATGTCGATATAATAGTTTAATGTTATGTCAACATTTATTTATTTAGATATATCAGGATTCAAATTCATTTTAAAAAGATGAAGCAAAAAAATGTTCAAGAATGCTGTGCAAAAATGATATTGGAACATATTGAAGCAGAAGCAAGTGCAGACAATGATATGAATTAGGCGCAATTTTGTGTTGGATGTTGGTGGTTGGCTGTTCGGACAATGATATGATCTTTTCTCACCAGTCTTTAAGGTTTCTTGTTTTGATTATATTTTGATAAGTGCGCAATTGTTGTTTCAACTTAGTAGTTACTCTGGTTTATGCTTTTTGATAAGTATAGTGTTATCTCTTTAGAGTTTACATTTTAGTGCAACTGATGTTACCTGTTAGCACAATGACCATGTACCTATTTTGATTACAATGATGTTTTAATTTATTATAACAATATTTTTACTTCTATGGTCTTATTTTGAAGTCTGGGTGAGATATATGGAAAAAAATTATATGGTGTTGTGTTATTATTATTATTTTGTCTGCTATTATGTTGATCTGTGTGATGATTTGTTGTTGTTGCTGTTAGTCATATATATATATATATATATATATATATATATATATATATATATATATATATATATATATATATATATAGGTGCCATCCAAAAAAAAAAATAACGCCACTATAAAAAAAAACCTTGTTAGGTCGGTTAAATATATTCGATTTAAAAATGGAACTTCTTAAGTCGGGTACAAGTGGGATTAGTATTATCTGAAAGTTTATACTTATTAAGTCGGTCCCTGATAAGCCGACCTTATAAAACTTTCTTAAGTCAGGTCTAAATCCGACTTAAGAAGTCCAAACTTCTTATGTCGGTAGTTCTTAGGTCAGGCTTGGAACCGACTTAAAAAGTCATTCTTAACCGACCTAACAAGCGTTTTTTCTACTAGTGGAAGCGCTACAAGAGAGTTCAAGGTTCAAAGAGGCTTAAGACAAGGTGATCCCATATCCCATTTCTTATTCGTCCTTGCTATGGAAGGTTTAACCGCTTTAACTAAGAAAGCGGTGGAGGTAGAAGATTTTAAGCCTTTCAAGTATGGAGCAAATGACTTTGTGGACATCCTATAATTTGCGGACGACACCATCATCCTAGGAGAACCCACTTACGATAATCTTTGGAGTTTAAAAGTGTTGCTAAGAGGTTTCGAATTGGTGTCCGGGTTGAAGATCAACTTCCAAAAAAGTAACCTATTTGGAACTCATGTTGGAGATGGGTACTTTAAGGCCGCAACTTCTTTTCTTACTTGCAAAAAAGGAAGCTTCCCGTTTAAATTTCTTGGCATTTGGATAGGAGATGGAGCACACAAGAAAAAGGTGTGGCAAGAGGTGATTGATAACATAAAATCTAGACTCTCCAAATGGAAGGGTAGGAACATATCTATAGGAGGAAGGGTGACTCTCATCGGATCCGTGCTAAATGCTATCCCAATATTCACCCTTTCTTTCTATAAAGCTCCGAGCAACACTCTTCAATCTATTAGAAGCCTTCTTAGCAATTTTTTGTGGAGCGGGAATGTGAAAACAAGGTGCATCCATTGGGTAAAGTGGGAGAATATATGCAAGCCAAAAGAAAAGGGAGGGTTAGGCATAAGAGATGTGGGAGAAATGAACAAATCTCTACTTCTAAAATGGAAGTGGAGAATTCTTAAGAAGGATAAGGCAATTTGGAGCAATTTCCTCCGTTTGAGGTATCATAAGCCGAAGATAAAAGTGTTGGCTTCGACCAAGGAACTTCTAAATCGGGATGACTCTAGATGGTGGAGAGATGTGGTTACCAATCACTTCAAAGAGGATGATTCCGGAGAAGGATTTACCGAATGGGTCAAATGCGATTTAAAGAGAGGTAACAACATTCTTTTTTGGTATAGTTGTTGGTTGGTTGACAAACCGCTTCGTGTTTACTTCCCGCACTTGTTTGACCGCACAACAAACAAACTATGTGTGGTGAATGACATCATAAGATCAAACAACGGGGAAACTTGGTGGAATTGGGGAGTAATCTTTGGAGATGATGTTTTGATGCATTTGGTTCCGAATACCGCACTCACTAACACGGCCGCTTCGGGTATGGCAATAGGGGAAGATCTTAAGGATTTATGCGAGCTCCTTCAAGGTGTAGAGTTGGACACATCGGCAAAGGATGATTTTCATTGGAATCTCACATCTAGCGAGGATTTCACCGTGTCTAGTGTATCGCAAAAGGTGTCGAGTGCAAAAGAGATAGCTTGGACAAGCTCCATTATCAAGTTGGTGGATGTTATTTGGAAGACAACAATTCCGACAAAAATCAAAATTTTTGCTTGGAGATTCTTCATCAATAGACTTCCGTAGAAAGATATTCTTGTTAATAGAGGTGTGTCTACTTTAGATTCCATGGATTGCCCTTTTTGTACTATTTTTCCGGAATCGTTGGATCACCTATTTTATCAATGCCAAGTAACAATTAAAGGAGGTATGGAATAGAATTATCTTGTGGTTGGGCAAGGATGTTAATTTATCCCAAGAGGATTTCAAGAGCTTCGGGATGATCCAAGAAAAGGTGAAAAACAACAAAACCAAAGTGATCATAAACTCTATATGGATAGCTTTAATTTGGTGCATTTGGAATATGAGAAACACAATCATATTCGATAGCGGCATTTTTAGTCATGAGGAGGTGATTTCTAATATTATGTTTTTCTCTTGGAGATGGGTTAGTAGTAGGGAACCATCGCGGAAGACCAATTTTTACGATTGGTACAAATTCCCTTTACAATGTATCTATCATTTTTAACATTTCCTTGATGTAAGGGTTGCACCCCTAGTGCCATTTCTTATATTCCATTGCTTATTAAAAAAAAAAAAGTTTTGGAATTGGAATGTATGACTAAGTGCCAAGTATGGATCAATGGGCATAGCATAAGAAAATTCTTGATGGCTTATGCAAAAGGTCACTATAATTCTATTCTTATAGCTATACTTAAACATTCAAGCCTACAAAGTGCCAACTTTGTTAATATAGCCTTTTTTTGTACAACAATGTCATTTTGTGTGCATGACTCTCATTTTATTCTCAGTAGGCTTAAGAAAATGAGTGATTGGAAACTACTCATAATTAATTCTTAAAATGTTCGAATGAATTTCAAATAGTAAATTTTCATTATTCATTCCAAGACACAAATTTCAACAATTGATTTTAACAAAAAAAATAATAATAATATATTTTTTTATTTTTGGATATATATGATGGATTATTTACTTTAAAACCGATTTAAATTGTGCCGCAAACATCTGTAATTATTCGAACTAACGTGATTCAAGTTCTAGCACACAACACAAAGATTTTATTCAAATATCAAACCATGATCTACATTTAGAAATTCCGGACCATACTCAAAACGGACAAACTGACATTAAAATAGCAAAATGCAAACTGAATTAATTCAAATAAAGTTTTGTTCATATATATGATACATGACCCTTCAAGCATGCTTGGCTATTTTCAAATGCAGTTCACTCTTGTTAGCACCCACAAATTTGTCCACTTGCTCTCCTTGTTTCAAGAACAGGAATGTTGGCATAGCTTTAATTTCACACTCGTCACTAACAGTCTGAAAAAAAATATCAATGTAATTATTAGTTGCAGGATTCTTAGTTAAAAACAATATTATTTTTAAGTAAATATTGGTTACCTTCAATTCATCCACATCCACCTTAAGGAAGGTGACATTTAGAAACTCTTTAGCATACTCTTCAAAAATTGGGCTCATTAAACGACATGGCCCACACCAAGTAGCAGTAAAATCAACAACAATCTGTAAATGTGATGATTTCCATTTAAATTAGGAAGCATGGATATCCTAAACACACGACATCCATACTGATACGACAACACTAATAATAATTTAAAAAAATAAATAAATTAAACTTAATTATAATCTAACACTGGCACAACACGGACAGAAACACGATTTTTTTCAGAAATGTCGTTGCTAGAAAAATAGAAGAGAAAGTGTGAGGGTAATAACAAAACTAACCAGTTTCGCGGAGGTATTTCCTTTTTCCATATGATTCTTCCAATCCTCCACGCTGTGAATACTGATCACTTCTCCCTCTTCTGCCATTTTTTTCTTTCTTTGATGAAATTATGCCTTTGACTTCAAATGTTTTTTTTACTATGATCTTAAAAATACATGCTCTATACCTGTTATATACTGTAAGATTTCAAATTAAAAATTGATGAAAATATGTCACATGCGTTGTCACATTACCGTTGACTATCACTGCATTCATCATCACCGGCACGTCAATTCACGACTGCAATGTTTATTATATTTTAATATTATATGTTAATACAATAATATTCAGTGGTTCTGCCTTAGGTGGCAAATCCTAAAAAAGATAAAAAAAAAAAATAAACTGCATACCTGAGAAAGAATGAAAAAACACAATACCTCAGGGGTGCTTCTAGGATAGTGAATGGAACCACAAATTAGGATTTTTCTTTGGCCATTGATGAGAAGAGACTTTCTATCATAAGTAACATTGCATTCACAATCCAAAAACAAAACAAACAACATCATTACCAGTAGTAGCTTTGAAAATGAAGTAGAGTCCATTTCTCAAAGAAGAAGAAGTCGAATAGTGAGTGAATGAGTATGGAGCAGTGAGTATTATGATGCTACAGCTACTTAGTTATTGACTGCTTTTCCATTTCCAAACCACACATGTTCTTTACTTTTGATGTGAAGATACCTTACTTAATTGTGTATGTCAGTTTATCAGTATTTATTGTAGGAGAATTGAAAGGAAAAAAATGGAATTGTTATTTTGAGAGAACCTTTGGGTTTGCTAATGATGTTTTTTGTTGACGAATTGGTTTTGTTAGTGGTACAAAATGACGTTACTTTGTTAGTGTTTTTGGATTGAAGAACATCATTATCTATAATATAAAAATTAGTAGTCGTGAAAAGTCTACAATATTTTTATTTGATTTTTTACCACCACATTAAAATTGTGGTTATTTGGTCTTTGCACAATAAAATTCTTAATTTTATTATTAAAATAATACAACTCTCATATTTTATTAAACTATCCAAATATTTCTCTATTCTCTATTTTTTTCTCTTTCATTATTTTCTCACATTTTTTTTCCAAAATGGTATTTATGATCGAAATATTTTTTAGTCAAAAATAGTATACGGAAAAAATTTATTCGAAAAATCTATTATTGATCTAAATATTTTTATATATGAAAATTTAATAATGATCCAAATATTTTTGTAAATGATACCTAAATAAAAATAATATTTATATACAGAAATAATCTATTATTTACGAAAAATGGTATTTATGATCCAAATATTTTTTATTCAAAAATGGTATACGGCAAAAAATTTGCTATTGATCTAAATATTTTTATATACGAAATTTACATTTGATCCAAATATTTTTGTAAATGATACCTAAACAAAAATGAAGTCTGTATACGGGAAAAAATATATTATTGGTCTAAATATTTTTATATACGAAAAATGGTATTTATGATAAAATATTTTGATTCAAAAATGTTATACGGAAAAAAATCTATTATTGATCTAAATATTTTTATTTACGAAAATTTAATATTGATCCAAATATTTTTGTAAAAGATACATAAAAAATAATATTTGAAAAAATAATATGGGTTTATTTAAGGTTGTATTATACAACAACGGATAATTTGTAAAAGACCCTAAGTTAAGGTACGGGGTGGGGAAATGTATGCATTCAGTGGACAAGAGCCTGATTTTTAGTCCTTTATCAAGCGTATGGACTCAGAGTTTGAACTTGAGGCTGTGAAAATATGGTGGAAACATGATGGTGGTAGTTTAGAAGAAGATATAAAACCCTTTATAGATGATGGATATGCAACTGAGTTAGTTGTGTTTGTTGAGAAATATAATTGTGAGGTTGAAATATTCACTAAGCCCAAACCAAATGGAGTAGAGGAAACATTTATGGATAAGGTAATAGAGAGAAAGAATGGAAAAAGTGAAGTTGAAGTTGAAAAATCTAGTGAATATAGTGATGAATCTGTCAAGGGTGTGCATTTTGAAGAAAGCAAAGAAGAGAGGATAAATGGTTTGATGAAGGGTTTTATGAGGGCTTTGATGATGGCAAACCAAGAAACGCATGTGTTGTAGATGGTGTTACCACAAGTGAGCCATTCAACCATGTTTTTATCACACCAGAGATCGGTTAGAAACATATCATAGAAGAATAGTATATGATACGAGTGATGAACTTAAGTGGAGTAGAAGATGACAGTTGTGATGACAGGCCAAATGTAATTAGGTTCAATGAAGAAGATGAAATTACACAGAATTATATTTTCACGATTGGAATGTAATTTTCCTCATTGAAGTAATTCAATAATGTTATACTAGAGCATAATGTCTTGAATGGTAGGGATGTCAGATTTGAAATAAAATGCTGCAAAGAGGTGTATGATTGTTTGTGTAGAAGAGTTTTAACATCGATAACATTTAGAATTAATACATTGTTTTAGAAGCACCAATGTGGAGAACAAATTTTCTAATAAAAGTGCCAAGGCGGATTAGGTTACAAAAGTCATTGTTGATAGGATGAAGAACAATAATAAGATGAAGGTTAATGATGTAGTGGCAAAAGTTAGGATGAGGTATGCAACTAACATCCCTAGTTGTAGGGCTTTTAAAGCTAGGTAGTTTGCTAGACAAATTGTTGAGGGGGGGCTCTAGCAAGTAATATAGTTTGCTATGGTCATATGGTGCTGAATTGATGAGGGTTTCACCATGAAACACTTTCAAGCTAAACATTCAATCTCCAAGTCTAAGATTTTAACCAAGATTTGAAAGGTGTTACATGTGTTTTGATGGGACAAAGAAAATTGTGAGACAAACATAATATTTTAATCATCTCCTCTTACAAGCCTCATCTTTGGGAAATTTATGGACCGATGTAACACCCCAATTCTACACCGAGCATTTATGCGGAAATTATAATGCGAGAAATCAGAGTAATTAAAAATTTCAAACAACACATTGGAGTATCACATATCAACTTAAAACTTCAACTTGTATTTCATTCAACAATGATACATAGCATTCGAATGACACGGTCAAATATCAGCTTTATTCAACTAAAACAACTTGGAAATATAATTACTTCTTACTATTCAACTTAGAGCTCAACAACTAAAACATCAACAACTTAGTACAACAACTATCATAGAAACAACATAAACAATCATTTATCTCATCCCGAATGCTACGTATCAGAGCGACACACCAACTGGACTCGATGAAACGACAAACTCCCACAGTTATACTCGAGTACCTGCCCATTTCACATGGTAGGAGAAACATCAGCAGAACGGGTGAGATATTAAACTATATAAATAAGATCATGATAAATTATATAACAGGTAAAGAATATAAATGAATCACTGCTTCGCACAACATCAACATAAACAACACCAATGACATCATCAATGAATAGTCATAATATCAACATATAAACATATTCAACAAGTCAACATATAATCATCAATATCATCATATAAGCATCTTCAACAAGTCAACATTTAAGCAACTTCAACAAGTCAACATATAAGAAATTTCAATAAGTCACAAAATACAATCACAATGTAGTCACAAAATGTCACAACTATGAATCACATAAGACACATGGGACATGACTCATGTATATGAATGTGGTACCAATCGGAGCTTCAGCCTCAGTCACCAATTGTCCAATTCAGAGGCACAAGGCATAAGCCTCTGTCACTAATTTGCCAATCCAGGCCGTCACAATATATATATATATATATATATATATTCAAATGTATGCGACTCGATGAATCGAACATCACACAACATCATCATCATCATCATCATCATTTACTTCACAAAATATTCGTCACAAGGCATACACCTATATCACAATTATTACCGATTACTAAAGGTAATAACACTTCACACATATTCCATTGACTTCATATAAACAACGGAATCATTTCAATAATTCACAAAATCAATGGTCGATGTCATTAACAAATAATCACAAAGATATTCATATCAATCCATAAGATAAAATCACAAATTTCGGCCAATTCTCAAAATAATCTCAGTATGCCAATTTATCAAGTAAACCGAATCAACTTCCAGTTATCATTTAACTAAATTAGATATCATATCAATTATCCAAAACGACATCATTGGCATATCAACATATTATTCTCAACATAGATATTCAACCAAAACACGATTACAGTCAAATTCTCAAGATACCTTTATTTACCGACAAACCAAATAATTTATCTAAGTCCAAGTATTTTCCAATCAAATAGACTTATTGAAATTAATTCAACTATTAATTAAATCAACCAATTAATAATAACACTACATTAGTTCCAATTTACTATTTATTTTTTTATTCCAAAACCAATATTTAATATAAAGGATACTCAAATCCACACAATTTCGGTCGATTCGTAAAATAACACAATTTCAACAAAATATCACCACCACATTAACCTACTAATTAAACTTAGCTACCACGTAAACTTTCACCAAATTCCAGACAACTAATTATACCGCTTAATTCGGCTAATTCGACCAAACAGGACAGTTTTCAACTTTTTCAGCATCTTACTACTAACAATTTATCACAACTATTAATTTAATCATTTAATTAATCTTAAACTATATTAATTCAATTCATTTCAATTTACATTTCTAATTCTAGCATCTACTACTACAAATGCTATTGTTCCACACTTTAGTTTGCTACTGTTTCAATTATATTATCATTTCATAAATTAATACAATTAATACAGGACATGTATACATATAGGACATGCTATTGTTAAATGTTATTGTTCCACACTTAACTTTATTTTTACCATATAATGTATACATAGTATGGAAACAATAAAAAAATAAACAGGACATGTATACAAAATATCAACACATAATTTAGAATCACATGGAACAAGAACAAAAACAAATCAAGGAGTAACGTGTGTGCCGCCCATCACAGCTTCTACTGCCGGGCGTCACACAACTAGGTGTTGCGCCAAAGGCATTAGATGTTCTAGTAATCACTGTCCAGTTATTCAGTCAATCCCAAAAACAGTATTAATGAACAACAACAGTACCGAAAATCATTTGCAAATTTCAAATAGAAAATAAAATTAACACCACACAATGACTAATCTATACCCTAAACCCACATACAATCCATCATATCCCTATTTAGGAAGTAAGAATCCCCCTTACCTTGGATTGAGTGCAACTCTAAGAAGATCCAATGAAAAATTGGAGAAAAATAAATACAACACTTTGGGTCTCCTTCTTCTCCTCTTCACAACCCTAATCCTCTTTCTCTATTTATTCTTTTCTTTCTTTCTCGGTTTCCTCTCTTCTCTCTATGCCACTACTTCTCAAAATGACAAAAAAAAAAAGACCACCACCACTTAGTCACTATTTCATAATGGGTCTAATAAAATACACCCCTTAATACTTAAAGATACCATAATATAAGCCCAATATAATTTATACACTTAGTGTAAAAATAATACTTCCACTTAAACTCCATTAAAATAAAATCCGATTATTTTAATATATCGACTTATTACTCAATGTCTCATATTTTCGGTCTAATCTTAATTACTCTGAAAATTCTCAAAACGCTAAATATTAGCTCATTAATATTTCTAATACTAAAAATATTAAAATTTCCGGTTAAATATCGATCCGCTATCCCGAACTAATAGCGACTAAATCGTCCCAAAACGCCAAAATTTCAATAAACATCACAAATTTCTAAATTAAGCCAATAATTATTTTTCCGGGCGTTACATCCGAAATATTATTCTTAATTATTTTACCATCACATGCCTCATTTTTGAAGGAATGTGGATTGGAAAAAGCTTTTTAAACTATCCAAACTCAATAAAACATGAACATATAACCCAATTTCAAACCCTAGAGTTCTCTACCTATGCCCAACATACTAGTATATGGCTAAATATACAAGTGGTGTCCATAAAATAACAAGTATATGCCATCTCCAAATGGGCCTATATAGCTCATCCCATGACCCGAGTACATGAGTACCCACAACTGCAAACCATTCTATGATTTCCCTAACAAGCAATCGACACCCACCTCCGCAAACCCACCCATTATGAAAAAAGGCGTTACCAGTTGATATATGTGTTTATCGAGCATATTAGAGGCCTTAGCCTTGTTGGAACGTGCACCCTCACTCTATAAAAAAATGAAGAAGGCTTAACATAAACCCTAATCATTGAATCATAATCAAGGTTTTAAAAAGCGGTCTACAACCGCGAATACAGCCGCAACAAAACGGTATCGGAGCCTTCTGATATCGTTATTCACCATTTTAAGGCTTAGAAAAAAATCTCAGACAAAACACCGTTATGGCCGCGACAAAACGCTATGACGACCGCAAAACATCGTTACAATCGTTTACACACTGTTATTGATGCAATTCTTTTGTTTTGAGAGTACAAATAAAATGGCTTTGTAGGAACCAATTGAACTTTTAAACTAAAATTTCTTTTTATTGTAAAAATGGAATCACACTATATTTATATAAATCCTAATATTTTTACAGAAATTCTATTTTTGTGCAATGTTGTGAAAAATTCACACCCCGACGCCCGTTATTTACAACACAACACCAATACCGATCAAAATCGCAAAAACCACAACACGACCATAACGTGATTGCAACCGTTTTTTAAAACCTTGATGATAATCTTAAAACATCAAAAGTTCTAATCAAGTTCTAATTATAAGGTTCATCCCATTCAAACTAGCAAGAATAATAGTCAATGACATTGTCCATTTTTAAATATTGCAGTATACCTATTTGGTCAAAACTTAATTAGATCTTTCAAACTTTTTTCTAATTGTAAAACAAGTTTTAACTCTAATAGCTTAATAAAAAAAGTTTTAACTCTAATATATATTTGATTGCCTTCAAAAATTAGAAAAATGTTTATTAATTATTACAAATGAGAAACCACATATATTTCACGTAAATAAAAGCTAGACCACTCTCTCTTACATGCACGTAATTATAGCTTACTAGCTATAGCTTTAAGATTCTTACTATTCACGTCTAGAGCAACCAGCTGCAGCATCATCTTGCCCCTGAAGGAATTCTTCCAACAACTTGTAGTCCAAGCAATCCAATTGATCAAAAGTATCATCATCATGGTGTTCTTGATAAGAAGAACAAGAAGAGTTAGGCAATGTAGTATTTGAAGTTGAAGTAGTGTTTGGAATATAATAACTAGTAGAATTAGAATGTGCATATTCATTTGGGAAGTTGAGAATGGCTTTGTGACCACGAAAATGAAAAGCAGCAGCATCATAAGCACGTGCAGCTTGCTCAGCAGAATCAAATGTTCCAAGCCAAATACGAGAACCCTTTCTAGTTGGATCACGGATTTCAGCTGCAAATTTACCCCATGGTCTCCTACGAATACCTCTATATCGCACCTCACCATTGTTGTTTCCTTTTCCCTCCATTAAATAACTCTTTTGTTGTTGTATTGTAGTAACTGAGATTGATTATAGTAAGATGGTATAAATTATAATCACATTAAGGATAACCACTATTTATGCATGTAGTGTTTCTGGTAAGCTGGGCTTGAACAGTTGAACTTCTCGAGGGGTCGTAAGTGACGGTTTGAATTTCAAATCCGTTAATTATTTTATATAAATAAAGTGACAGCTGAGTTTGTGTCAGCTGTTTTTCAATTTTGTTTTATTAGACATATAAATTATATGAAGGACAGTACACACGCACGCACTACGTAAGGTTGCGGAGATCTTTGGTCTGATTGAAAGGTTATCTGTGTGGGATTGTGTTTGTTTTCATGAAGTCTGCGTTAATCCAAATTAATCAATTGACAAAAGATCTTATTAAATCATAATTCATAAAGGTTGAAGAAGATTTAATTGGATATAGTTTAAATAAAAAAATTTCGATAAGATTTTATTTTATCGGATTTGCATTGAAGAAAAGATTTAGGATTAAATATTTTTATGGTCCTTATAAATATTGCAGTTTTCATTTTTAGTCCCTCTCTACCTTTAGGCAACGGTTTTTACAAAAAAAAGAACTGTTGCCAAAACCAGCTAAAGTCGTTGCCAAAATCTACGAGGGACTAAAATTGAAACTGTAATATTTATAGGGACCATAAACTTATTTAACCCAAAGATTTATTTAAATATGCCTTGAAGGAAGATTAATTTCGGATTTAATTTATTCAAGATTGAATATGAAAAGATATTAAATAAAGATTCATTTCATGAAGAGATTTAATTTAGATTTGCATTTAATGAGAAAATCTTCAATCTTTATTTAAGATGATTTAAAGTGGGGTTCAGTTTTTGGCAAGAGATTTATTCTGAACTCATTACTTGAGAAGTTGAAATTATGTTTTATATAAAGTAAATATTTTATTTGAATTGTTCAAGATTCAAAATTTTGTTACGTGGACATATGTCATGCCAAATGTTCCATCGATCTGTGAGACATCTGTCTCCGACTGTTATTACGTGAGCAAGATAAATTGAAGTATATCTTATTCTTTTAAGATTTGTTTCATGTTCTGTTATATCACTATACCAAATTTGTCTTTTAGCAGCACCCCTACGAAAGCGCTTTTAGGAAAAAGCGCTGGTATAGGCTTCGCTAAAAACAAAATTAAAAAACACGCTAAAAAAGCGCTCTTATAGGGGGGGGGGTATGAAAGCACTTTTAAAAAGCGCTCTGGTAGGGGGGGGGGGGGGTATGAGAGCGCTTTTCAAAAGCGCTCTGGTAGGGGGGGGTACGAAAGCGCTTTTCAAAAGCGCTCTGGTAGGGGGGAGGAACGAAAGCGTTTTTCAAAAGCGCTCTGGTAGGGGGGTTTAATGAGAGCGCTTTTTAGTCAAAAGCGCTGGTATAGACCAGGCTATGAGAGCGCTTTCCAGAAGCGCTTTAGTAGCCTTTATTAATAAAATTAAAACCAAAAACACGCTTCTACTGTTTCTCACTTTCTCTCTTTCGTTTTCTCTGCACGCGAAACAGAAACCCTCACCGTCTTCTTCATCATCCTCCATCGCCCCTCCGTCCACCACCTTCGGTCCTCCGTCCACCACCATCGGTGCCGTCCACCACCATCGGTCCTCCGTCCACAACCATCGGTGCCATCCACCACCGCGAAGTTCTTCTCCGATTCTCACGACATCTTTCAATTTCGGTAATCTTCACAAACTTTGAATTGAGTTTCGATCATTGGATTTGCTTGTCGTTAGTTCTTGCGAATTTGTTTGAATTATCTGTTTATTACTCGAGATGCAATAGATTTGTTATAATGGAAGTGTTCATAATCTTGCTTTTGTGCATACTAACTGTTTGTGGAATGGATTGAACCAAGTATGTATCAATACTGCCTTGCTTTATGAAAATGTATTGGAATTGCTTGCATCTCCCATAACTGAAAACAGAAGCAAATAAATTGAGTTATTTTATTTTAAAAATTTCTATTGTTATGCTTCAAAGAATACTACTTCATACTGTAGCGGGGAAAATCTGAGATCGAAGCCATTAATTGACTCGACTCAATATTTCAGTGAAAGTCGCCACCGCGCTTTATTGTTTCCAAAGGAAATGGGAAAAGAACGAAAAAAAACCCAAAATTGTTTTTAAAACAAAAAGAGATCATAGGTACGGGTGTTGATTATACGAGGGGAAGGTTTTAAGCACCCCTCATATCTGTGGTACTCCACAGGAACCTTTTTGAAAATCTGTGTTATATAAAAGATATCGTATGCAAAAGAAACAGTTTGTTTGATTTTTAAAATAAGCTCGGCAAGACATTATATCTTGTGCCTACATACCTCCTCGGTGCAATGGAGAAGTCAGAGCTAATGTAGTTCCGCTTTTAAAAGGGAAAAAAAACGTTTTAAAAAGGAATAAGCACATTTACCATCGTCGGGGCGAATACTCAGCCATTGATTTTAAACATGAGAACGAACGAATTCTTTGCGTCACTAATGAGAGAAGGGCGCCAACTCGGATAAAAATCGACAAGTATGCCACTAGCTCTCTCACGTGGAAAAGATTTCGTCGTGTCAATCAATATTAAAATCGTGGGGTATCGCAATCAATGACAATGATTAATCGTGCTTACTTTTGAAAGAAAATGCCAACAAGGGGGTAAATATAGTTTTGAAGAAGATTTTAAAAGGGATTTCAAACATAAGAAGTTTTTTAGAAAAAGAGAGGAGACTTTGAAAATTTAAGAAGTGAGAGGAGATGAAGAGGCTATCCTAGTGCGGGAAAATAAAAGTTTAGGTAGAAACGGTCTAACCAAATAAGAAGCCAACACTTGACATTAAGAGTCAAGGTAGTTTTCCCATCCTTTGGAATATCAATACCAACACATTAACACTTCGGGATCCAGATGAACTTATTATCTTAGCACCACTTTGCATTAAGCACATTAAAATTCTGACGAAAATCGGGCAGAGTAACGGCTGTTTTCGTGTAAAATCCTTATCTCAATGCCTTGGAATTAACCATCAAGGGCTTTCAAGGAAATACCTGCATACACAAACAGACAACAATCCAATGCCAGACAGACAGAACAATCACAGAGTAATAACAGAATAAGGGTCCAGAGGCACTAAGTCCATAAGTCCGAATCTCCAAAATGCTAGGGATAGTAACCGATAGTCCAAAAGAGAGCCTTAAGCGTTTTTTAAATTTTTGTTGTTTATTAGTATTTTAGCATAAAAGTAAAGTATGGTCCAAGTGGACAAAAGAAAAATAGCGGAAGCATAAACATAGTGTCCAAATGGACAAAGAGAAAATAGCGGAATATAAACGTCCAAATGGACAAAGAGAAAATGGCGGAAACATAAACATGATGAAATGCTAAAATAAAGCAATAAAGCGAGAAATATAAAGAGCAATATGATAAATTGCGGAAATTAAAGTTAGTTGTTAGATGTTAAAGATAACCATCTTGAAACTTGTCAAGTATGTTATCAAAGTTAGTAATGGAGATCGATGGTGAGTGAAGGATGTTCTCGGATTTAAATTCAATGGAAATTTATCAGAAGCTTGATAAAATCATAGCGACTACACGATAAACTTCCATAAGTCTTAAATCAACCGCATACAATTCTCTTCCATATTTGATCTTTTTATTTCGGGACACGAAATGTTGCGCTATGTTAAGCAGATCGCCAAGTGACTTATGTAGAAGTCACCCTACAACGAGGCCGGTCAACAATCTTTGTGCTAATGCATGCTAGAAAACGATATGTAGATCGTTCTCCGAAAGCAATACCGCACGAAAAGAAAAATAAGGAGCGATCTCGTCTTCACCAAGAATCCATAAGAATTCTCAAGGTATCAAAGACTTTCATCGATCAAAAGAAAAAGAAATAAAAGATGAAACCACATTAAAAATCTCCTTCCATCTTTAAGCTCAATCACTTAATATTGCGGATTCGGATTTTCATCCTATCGACGCCCTAAGTCCATTGATATTAAAGAGAAATTAGGCCTCTAATTTGTGATTCAAAGAAAAAAAGAATGGAGTAGAAGAAGAGAGATATATCACAAACTCTCACCAAATGGATCATCAAGTATTAAATCCATAAAAGAAATTTAAAGCTATTTTTTTGATATTTTGATATATAATAAAAAAAACTAATACTAATATATTTTTTTGTATTTTTGATATCAAAGTATTATGAAGTAAACAAAATAAACTAAATCAATTAGAAACAAAAAATAAAAAAAAGGTTTATAAAAAAAGAAAAAGACTAAATAAAATAATGAAAAGAGAGGGGTATGGATCGCCTGGAGTTGGTGTAGATGGAAATCCGATTGGGCCTTTCAGAAATCACTCAAGCCCACAATCAACAATAAACCCTAACAAAACTCAATGGAGATTAAAATGCTCGCTTCCCCTGTTCCAATTTGGTCCGCCTCTGTTTCTATTTCTCTATGTTTTCTTTTCACGCTTCTTGTTCTCAAACTTCTCCTTCTTCACGATTTCTTCTTTTACGATTTCCTCTATTTCTTCTCACTCGGTCTCTCCTTTATAGAACAAGAGCAAAGAACCTGCGCTAATCAATCAAACATGATGATGTATCAATAATAACGGCCACAAGCATCAACCATTCAAGATGCAAAACAAATTACGGCAACAAAATCAAATGAACGAAAAAAAACAGTGCATCGTTGCAGATTGTTGTTGTGCGATATTGAAGTGTTGTCGTTGCGGTGATGGATTGATGTTGATGAGTGTTTGCGTCTGAAGCTTTTCGGATTTGGCGAAGCTGAGCTGTGTATACGCGGCAAGTTCAGTTTGCGGCTGAACGTTGTTGTTCGAAGGTGAAGGTAAACTGAATCGATGAAGATAATTCTGCAGGTAGTATGTGGCTGAGTGTTGAAGGTTACTGGAATCGTATGGTGGAGAAAACGAAATGGATAGTTGAAGGTTAAAGTGAAAATTGAAGATGATGTATGGTATGAGCAGAAGGTTAGTTTGATGATGATGGAATTATAAGGTTATTCTGCAGAATTTGGAAGTTTGTTGATGATGATTATGGATCGGTTTTGGTGGAGGAACGGCGGTTCAGTGTGAGTTGGATTTGCAGGTTTTATGGATTGTTGAAGTTTCTGAATGAGAAGCAGAGGTTTGGTTTTGATATGAATTGGAGGAGAGTTTGGATTTCAATTTGGCAGAGTAACTCTGCATTTTTCTCCTCCCCCATTCTGTGTTCATGAGCAATGTATTTATAGGAGAGTTAAGGTGAGGGTAGAATGATAATTTTGAGTCAAGAATTGGATGAGAAGGCAAAAGTTTGTTGTGATTTTCAGCTGATTTTGTGGGAGAATCCGATGGAATTTTGCTGAAGCGTGTGAATTGGTGAAGGATTCGTGAAAGGTGGTGAAATCGTGACTGGTGCTGAGGTGTCTTGGAGGAGAAAAACGTGACTTCAGTCTCTGCAAAATATCTCCTTTTTTTCTTATATTTTTTACCGTATGAGTTTTTCTTTGTATGAAGGTGGGCTCCTCACAATTCCTCATGGCCCAATTTGGCTCATGGCTTCTTGATTTCATCTCTTGAACCAAAACAAAACGGGCTCTATCAATAATAGATCAATGGGCTTTATGAAATATGGGCTTGCAATTGACTTCACAAATATGGCTTAGAACTTGAATTGAATTAACAAATATGCACATGGGCCTTTGATTGAATTGTACCTCTTTTAATATTGCACCTATTAAAACAAAAAGAAAAATACAAACAAATAACAAAAATAATATGATAAAATGATTTATTAATTTTAATTCAAAATTCAAATTAAATCTAAAATGAATTAAGAATTAAAAATATAAATCTAAAATTGTTAATAAAATCAATGGAATATGATATTAAATCAGAAACTCTAATGAAGCGCGCAAAATGAATGCATACATATATTTTTTTGATTTTTCATATGAAATGGGAATTGACACATAAAATGCGGGTCAAAAATTGGGGTATGACAGATGCCCCTATTTAAGTTTCTTCTATCCGGAGATATGAAGATTGAAATCTTCGTCTCGACGTGATTGAAGAGACTTAAATACAGAATACACAATTTTTGGCCCAACGATGCCTTGCAATGATTATGATTATGAATGCATATGATTTCCACGAGAGGGAAACAAGACACCACCGGGGAGAAGAAAAGATAGACTTTACTGGGGGAACGAGACTTTGCTGGGAAAAGAAACTTCACTGGGGAAAATATTTCGCACCAGAATGGTTAAAGCATCATCTTTCACTAGAGATGAAAGAATACACCAACTTTTACTGAAGGTGAACTACCGACTTTTACTGAAGGTAGGAAAGAACCTCAACATCGACTTTTTACTGGAAGATGTGGATACAAAAGAAAACACCAACTTTTACTAAAGGTGGACTACCAGCTTTTACTGAAGATGGACTACCAGCTTTTACTGAAGGTAGAAAAAAGAAAACACCGACTTTTACTGAAGGTGAACTACCAGCTTTTACTGAAGGTAGAAAATGATCTAAACATCGTCTTTTTACTGAAAGATGCTAGAACAAAAGGCTTTTCTAAACACCAGCTTTTACTGAAGGTGTAGGAATAGCATCACCTGAATACCGACTTTTACTGAAGGTACAGGAATTTTTATCTGAACATCAACTTTTTACTGGAAGATGCAGGAAACTTCTTATGAACATCAACGTTTACTGAAGATGCAAGAGACACCAACTTTTACTGAAGGTGAGCTACCAACTTTTACTGAAGGTAGGAAAACAAGAATACACCGACTTTTATTGAAGGTGAGCTACCAATTCAATAGTTGAAGGTAGAAGAAAATTGAATTATCTCCTCAATAGTTGACGATAAGCTACCAACTCAATAGTTGAAGGTAGAGAAAATTGAATCACCGCCTCAATAGTTGACGATAAGCCACCAACTCAATAGTTGAAGGTAGAAGAAAATTGAATTACCGCCTCAATAGTTGACGATAAGCTACCAACTCAATAGTTGAAGGTAGAGAAAGATTGAATTACCGCCTCAACAGTTGACGATAAACTGCTCAGAATAATAAGCTGCCGCTAAGAATAGGGATCAACTTCTTCTTTAATCAAGGACGTGGCTTGAGAAAGGGAACTGGATGCAAACAGTCACTTCTGATGAAGGGACTTACCATTTGTTGAGCTTCTTCCATTTGGATACAAACTGTCACTTATACTGAAGCGACTTACCATTTGCTGAGCTTCTTCCACTTGAATCAAGAAGTTCATAAAGCCTGAGAGATTATCACTTGCTTTGAAGATAAGATTGGTACGTGAAGACATACAAACTTGCTCAAATAAATAGGTTTCCATTTGTTGTCAACCAAAACATGATGGGGATAACATAAGTTGCTCAAAGTCAAAACCTGCCCCTTGCTTTCAAGCACAAATTCCAACACTGATGGAAAATAAGTATTTCAATATCTGATATCAATCATAAACAGATTCTCCATTGTTAAGGAAAACAAAATCCTCAAGAGGTGCAAAATAAATGCCTTCTCGATCTAGGTTTCTCATCCTAGAGAGGTTCCAACATAGTACTTCAAGAGATCAAAGTTCAACTCCACGAATAAACTGGATAGAAACGGCCAAACAAGACTCTGGCAAATGAGGAATGAACTCAAATGGGGATTAGTTCCATCCTGATAAATGAGCTGAGGAGGAACCCTGAAGCAAAATTTTTCCACGTGGAACAAACTCTGTGGGGAATTAGAAAGGATAAACACTTTCTGCTTAAGGTAGACACTCTAATGGAAAGAGATCATGTATTTTGAGGAATCAAAGAGAATGAATCAAAACATTAAGAAATGCAAAATGGATATGAATATATTTTTCTTTTTAATTTTTTATGCATGTTGTATGTATGAATGAATGAATGAATGTCATGCATATGCTGACAAAACAAACACAAAAATACTAGGAAGTGACAAGACATCAAAATAAAACAGACCCTTGGTGAATCTCAAAAAGTTGGATATATCAAAAGACATCCTTCTGAAGACCCATGCTAAGAACACGGATGAGGATTCAATTGTAGATAAACCGAGGCAGTTGGAGGAACAAAGTCCTGTTATAAGGCTCAAGAGAAAGATACCAACTGAGGAGAAAATCGAAAGTCAAACTTCAAACATCCATAAACCCACTGAAGGGATAACAACATGAACTCCACTCTGAGGGAAAATGAAAAATTTATTGGAGATACCCACCAAGCAAACTCTTTGGGAACTATCAACCTTTGAGAGAGATAACATATCATCAATTTCTACTAAAAGGGATGGAAGAACATATTCTTGCAAACTATGTTATGGAGATCAAACATCATTCTGAATTTGTTGGAAAATAAGAAGTTATCATCATAGCAAAAGGTTGACTCATGGGGATTTTAGTTCAAAACTCAACACAAGGTGAGAGAGAAAACCCAACAGTCAACTACCATCTCAAAACTTCTTAGTAGAGAGTGACATACTCTGGATTGATCATGACCTCTGTACTTCAAGATACTAAGCTGATCAATGTAAATTTTTTATTCACAACTTGCCCCAGACTGCATGGTCTATGAGAGGAACTTGCTTCAAGAGGATTCATAGAGATCCTTGGCATCATAAGGACTTAGAATAATCTGCCCCAGATTAACATCTTCTTGGAGAGATTGGTCGAATCTCGACGTAATTGCCCCAGATTGACTGTAGTTATCACATTCTTTTGCTCGACAGTGTCTTCAAGCTTTTCCCCATGATGGTAATCAAACTTGAAAAAGCAACATATTGGGAAAATAACATGCCCCTGGCAATGTTTTAGTTTTCTACTGATGATCAGATGTAAACTTCCTGGATGTCAAGCAAATGTTTACAAGCAGATAAATGTTTATTCTGAGAAGGATAATTAAAATGCAACAATTATGTAAGTCTTGAAGTTTTATTAAAAGATGTCACAAAACCTTGTGAACGAATCACTGGTTAAGGAAATGACATTTATTTTTGTATGCATATGATACCAACACAAGTTTTCAGCATAATCGATAGGAGTCAGGAACACTTTCTTGTTTTAAGTATGCTTTCGAAATAAACCCTGCTTCAATTAGGACTTTTAAGGGTTGTAACTTGGCCAGGTTCACAGTTTTTCAGAAAAAAGATTTTTAGGCTCAAAGTTTATTTAGCCCACCCCATCTTCGTGATGTTCTCCAGTCCTATGTTCAGTTAACTTAACACGAGTATTCATCTCTCAAAAGGATTTTGTGTTATTAAGGATCCAATGAAACTTTCTTGGAGTAACAGTCACCCTTCTTGTCTTCGTGTTTGCATTCACACGGATTTGTTCTTTGATGAGGACTTTTGAGGATAGTCCTTTATTTTCACTTTTCAAATTTATTTTTTATTTTCCCTAACTTTTGCCTGGACTGATTCTTTTGAATTGGTCATCCAGCGGGATGCTCTAACTTTTGCCTAAGTCACTTGTTTTCAAGTTTCCGACTTAGCGAGCTTTTTTTTCTTTTTTTTTTTCTTCTCTCTTTTTTTATTCTTTTTTCTTTTGATTTGAACAAATCGTGTGACATTGACTTTGTCTTGACTTTTTGAGAGGGTTGTGACTGCCTCATTTCTTGGCGGATGAAGGATAACCATTGTGGTTTCACATTTTCATGCCTTTCGATGCGTGGGGAATAACCATTGTGGTTTTCCATGATCCAACCATTGATGTGGATATGACGTGATTGACACTTGGATGCATAATCCTTTTTGAAAGATGAACACTCGGCCAAATCAACTGAACACTACCCTGCCCCAGGTTAAAAATTAGGGTTTTTCGTTTAGAAAAGAAACTCCTACTTCAAGGCTCAAAGGGGTTAACAAGGGATTATCTTCCTTATATCTCCGGTGTTTGGGAATTTGAAACAATGCCTGTACATCATCAACAGGGTTTTATTCAAAAGCATACAACCAGAAATTTTGCGTTTTCAGATCATCATCCTCCCTCCAATCTTTGCATAAGCAAGAGTTTGGCAAAAGCACTTGGTATCATAATGCATAAAAAACAAATAAACATGAGTGAAACGAATGGATTACTTCAAGACAAACATTATCATTGCATTAACATTAGCATTCAAACACAAACAAGTTTCTACCTGCAACAGTGCATTGAAAAACAAGAAATATTACAAATGAAAATCAGTAAGAATTCTAAAAACTGAGAAAACTCTCTCCATCAGGACATATGCTAAAAGAAACAACTTTCGAACTTCAGGCTACCATCAATAGTGATTCAATCATGCTTTGGCAAAGGATTGACTTGAACATCAGAACCAACATCTCGGAAAGTCAAAATACCAGCATGGATTAATCTTTGAACTTCAATCTTGAGAGGCCAGCAATCCTCTAAGCCATGTCCATGAGCATTCTGATGAAAAGCACAAGTGGCGTCAGCTTTGTACCACCAAGGGAGTTTCTCGGGAACAGGAGGCGGTGACCTTATCTGAACCAAATTCTTACGAACCAAAGCAGGGTACAATTCTGTGTAAGTCATGGGGATGGGATCAAAATTCCCCTTTTGAGATTGATTTTGCTCGTTCGGTGGAGGAGCTCGTTGACGAGTACTCTGCTGATAATCTGGAATTGCATGAACTGAATTAGATACAGGAATGACATAGGAAACATGGTGATGTTGATGATGATTATTTCCTCCCATGATTAACTTCTTTGAAAAGTCATTACCAAACTTCTTCACACTACCAGCTGAGTTACCTTCTTCAAGCAAACATTCCTTTCGAACATCCTTTTCTAGAAGCGCTTATCCACGTCTCCATGGGAGTCAGTAGGTGTACGGACTACTATCCCCTTAGGAAAGGATGAGTTCAAAGTTTCAAGAAAGACCTTTGCCATCCTTTCTTCCATCATAGGGGGATTGACTTGGGAAGCAACTAGAGCCTCAACCAGAGCAGTCAGATGCTCCATACCAGCCTTCAGAGTAATCACCTCTTCACGGAGTTCACGAATCTCTTGCTTAATGCTTTCCATTTCTTCTTAGCACGAGTGTTGTACTGATGATACCATGAGATAGGAAATAAGGCTCTAGAAAAACTTCTTTAGAAAGCAGGACCAAATGCAGAATGATGCATGCAATGCCAATGATTTGTTTTAATTTTTGAGTTTCAAGGAACTTAAGATATTAACTTGTAAACACTCAAACATTGGACTAAAGCTTCGATTAAGTTATCATCAAAATCAATCATCCATTTTGGTGGATTAGAATTTTCACCCCATCAACACCCAAGATCCATTGAGTTTGATGAAACTTATGATGTTTACAAGGAAAGACCTCTAAGTTCCTTGAAAACCAAAAGAAAAAGAGTTTTCATGGATGCATGAATGCATGGTTTATGCATCAACCACAATCAAGAGCACATCAAGTCACACAAAATCACACAAGCAAGATTCAAAAGTTCGACGTCACGAGCATGGAGTCATGGGTCTACCCAACCACAAGGTGTGTACTAATGTGTTTTTGTACCTGTAGAACGGGTTCTAAAAGTTCCCAAGGTCTGCATTCCATCTCGAGAATATTATCGGCTTAAGCGATTGACTCACCAACCAACAATATTCTAAAGAGAAACTCGCTCGAGTGTAGTATCGCGTGACAACCAATTGGGACTTCACCCAACTAGTCTCCGCACTACGTCCTAAAAGGATAAGATGAGTTAAGGGGTTCTAAGGTCCTCAGCTTTACAGACCCAACCAAAAGTAACAATGCTTTCACGACTGACTCGTTCAACACTATCACCTTTAGCCAAGCCATCCTCCACTGAGTGGTGGATCTCAAGTCAGCTCACGAAGGAATAACTCCACATAAGCCAAAATGACTATACCACCGCCTATCTTAATGTACTCAAGTCCGGGTATAGGACTTATCTCACATAGAGAAACCACCAGGCACCAAAATAAAAAGAACAAACAAAACAGACAAAGCACACAATAATATATACAAATAATAATATACACAGATAAACAAAAATAGGCTTAACACACAAAGATACACCAATAATTTGATCAGTATCCCCAGTGAAGTCGCCATTTTTCTGTAGCGGGGAAAATCTGAGATCGAAGCCATTAATTGACTCGACTCAATATTTCAGTGAAAGTCGCCACCGCGCTTTATTGTTTCCAAAGGAAATGGGAAAAGAACGAAAAAAAACCCAAAATTGTTTTTAAAACAAAAAGAGATCATAGGTACGGGTGTTGATTATACGAGGGGAAGGTTTTAAGCACCCCTCATATCTGTGGTACTCCACAGGAACCTTTTTGAAAATCTGTGTTATATAAAAGATATCGTATGCAAAAGAAACAGTTTGTTTGATTTTTAAAATAAGCTCGGCAAGACATTATATCTTGTGCCTACATACCTCCTCGGTGCAATGGAGAAGTCAGAGCTAATGTAGTTCCGCTTTTAAAAGGGAAAAAAAACGTTTTAAAAAGGAATAAGCACATTTACCATCGTCGGGGCGAATACTCAGCCATTGATTTTAAACATGAGAACGAACGAATTCTTTGCGTCACTAATGAGAGAAGGGCGCCAACTCGGATAAAAATCGACAAGTATGCCACTAGCTCTCTCACGTGGAAAAGATTTCGTCGTGTCAATCAATATTAAAATCGTGGGGTATCGCAATCAATGACAATGATTAATCGTGCTTACTTTTGAAAGAAAATGCCAACAAGGGGGTAAATATAGTTTTGAAGAAGATTTTAAAAGGGATTTCAAACATAAGAAGTTTTTTAGAAAAAGAGAGGAGACTTTGAAAATTTAAGAAGTGAGAGGAGATGAAGAGGCTATCCTAGTGCGGGAAAATAAAAGTTTAGGTAGAAACGGTCTAACCAAATAAGAAGCCAACACTTGACATTAAGAGTCAAGGTAGTTTTCCCATCCTTTGGAATATCAATACCAACACATTAACACTTCGGGATCCAGATGAACTTATTATCTTAGCACCACTTTGCATTAAGCACATTAAAATTCTGACGAAAATCGGGCAGAGTAACGGCTGTTTTCGTGTAAAATCCTTATCTCAATGCCTTGGAATTAACCATCAAGGGCTTTCAAGGAAATACCTGCATACACAAACAGACAACAATCCAATGCCAGACAGACAGAACAATCACAGAGTAATAACAGAATAAGGGTCCAGAGGCACTAAGTCCATAAGTCCGAATCTCCAAAATGCTAGGGATAGTAACCGATAGTCCAAAAGAGAGCCTTAAGCGTTTTTTAAATTTTTGTTGTTTATTAGTATTTTAGCATAAAAGTAAAGTATGGTCCAAGTGGACAAAAGAAAAATAGCGGAAGCATAAACATAGTGTCCAAATGGACAAAGAGAAAATAGCGGAATATAAACGTCCAAATGGACAAAGAGAAAATGGCGGAAACATAAACATGATGAAATGCTAAAATAAAGCAATAAAGCGAGAAATATAAAGAGCAATATGATAAATTGCGGAAATTAAAGTTAGTTGTTAGATGTTAAAGATAACCATCTTGAAACTTGTCAAGTATGTTATCAAAGTTAGTAATGGAGATCGATGGTGAGTGAAGGATGTTCTCGGATTTAAATTCAATGGAAATTTATCAGAAGCTTGATAAAATCATAGCGACTACACGATAAACTTCCATAAGTCTTAAATCAACCGCATACAATTCTCTTCCATATTTGATCTTTTTATTTCGGGACACGAAATGTTGCGCTATGTTAAGCAGATCGCCAAGTGACTTATGTAGAAGTCACCCTACAACGAGGCCGGTCAACAATCTTTGTGCTAATGCATGCTAGAAAACGATATGTAGATCGTTCTCCGAAAGCAATACCGCACGAAAAGAAAAATAAGGAGCGATCTCGTCTTCACCAAGAATCCATAAGAATTCTCAAGGTATCAAAGACTTTCATCGATCAAAAGAAAAAGAAATAAAAGATGAAACCACATTAAAAATCTCCTTCCATCTTTAAGCTCAATCACTTAATATTGCGGATTCGGATTTTCATCCTATCGACGCCCTAAGTCCATTGATATTAAAGAGAAATTAGGCCTCTAATTTGTGATTCAAAGAAAAAAAGAATGGAGTAGAAGAAGAGAGATATATCACAAACTCTCACCAAATGGATCATCAAGTATTAAATCCATAAAAGAAATTTAAAGCTATTTTTTTGATATTTTGATATATAATAAAAAAAACTAATACTAATATATTTTTTTGTATTTTTGATATCAAAGTATTATGAAGTAAACAAAATAAACTAAATCAATTAGAAACAAAAAATAAAAAAAAGGTTTATAAAAAAAGAAAAAGACTAAATAAAATAATGAAAAGAGAGGGGTATGGATCGCCTGGAGTTGGTGTAGATGGAAATCCGATTGGGCCTTTCAGAAATCACTCAAGCCCACAATCAACAATAAACCCTAACAAAACTCAATGGAGATTAAAATGCTCGCTTCCCCTGTTCCAATTTGGTCCGCCTCTGTTTCTATTTCTCTATGTTTTCTTTTCACGCTTCTTGTTCTCAAACTTCTCCTTCTTCACGATTTCTTCTTTTACGATTTCCTCTATTTCTTCTCACTCGGTCTCTCCTTTATAGAACAAGAGCAAAGAACCTGCGCTAATCAATCAAACATGATGATGTATCAATAATAACGGCCACAAGCATCAACCATTCAAGATGCAAAACAAATTACGGCAACAAAATCAAATGAACGAAAAAAAACAGTGCATCGTTGCAGATTGTTGTTGTGCGATATTGAAGTGTTGTCGTTGCGGTGATGGATTGATGTTGATGAGTGTTTGCGTCTGAAGCTTTTCGGATTTGGCGAAGCTGAGCTGTGTATACGCGGCAAGTTCAGTTTGCGGCTGAACGTTGTTGTTCGAAGGTGAAGGTAAACTGAATCGATGAAGATAATTCTGCAGGTAGTATGTGGCTGAGTGTTGAAGGTTACTGGAATCGTATGGTGGAGAAAACGAAATGGATAGTTGAAGGTTAAAGTGAAAATTGAAGATGATGTATGGTATGAGCAGAAGGTTAGTTTGATGATGATGGAATTATAAGGTTATTCTGCAGAATTTGGAAGTTTGTTGATGATGATTATGGATCGGTTTTGGTGGAGGAACGGCGGTTCAGTGTGAGTTGGATTTGCAGGTTTTATGGATTGTTGAAGTTTCTGAATGAGAAGCAGAGGTTTGGTTTTGATATGAATTGGAGGAGAGTTTGGATTTCAATTTGGCAGAGTAACTCTGCATTTTTCTCCTCCCCCATTCTGTGTTCATGAGCAATGTATTTATAGGAGAGTTAAGGTGAGGGTAGAATGATAATTTTGAGTCAAGAATTGGATGAGAAGGCAAAAGTTTGTTGTGATTTTCAGCTGATTTTGTGGGAGAATCCGATGGAATTTTGCTGAAGCGTGTGAATTGGTGAAGGATTCGTGAAAGGTGGTGAAATCGTGACTGGTGCTGAGGTGTCTTGGAGGAGAAAAACGTGACTTCAGTCTCTGCAAAATATCTCCTTTTTTTCTTATATTTTTTACCGTATGAGTTTTTCTTTGTATGAAGGTGGGCTCCTCACAATTCCTCATGGCCCAATTTGGCTCATGGCTTCTTGATTTCATCTCTTGAACCAAAACAAAACGGGCTCTATCAATAATAGATCAATGGGCTTTATGAAATATGGGCTTGCAATTGACTTCACAAATATGGCTTAGAACTTGAATTGAATTAACAAATATGCACATGGACCTTTGATTGAATTGTACCTCTTTTAATATTGCACCTATTAAAACAAAAAGAAAAATACAAACAAATAACAAAAATAATATGATAAAATGATTTATTAATTTTAATTCAAAATTCAAATTAAATCTAAAATGAATTAAGAATTAAAAATATAAATCTAAAATTGTTAATAAAATCAATGGAATATGATATTAAATCAGAAACTCTAATGAAGCGCGCAAAATGAATGCATACATATATTTTTTTGATTTTTCATATGAAATGGGAATTGACACATAAAATGCGGGTCAAAAATTGGGGTATGACACATACTCTGTACTAATTAGTGAACTGTTCAATTTTGTTTCATCATCGTCGCTCATGTGTTGATTGCAGCCAAAATATCTGAAAGTAAAGCAAATACAAGCTGAATAAATCAAGTACAGTAAAAATATACAACGAGTTTAAATGAAGTAGAACTAGAATGACAAAATATAAAACTTACAGTGAGTTTAAATGTGGCAGTGAGATAATGGATTCTGGAAGCTGTCCCGTTAGATCATTGTATGAAAATGTATCAATAGATTTTCAATAGTTTTGATCATTGGATTTGCTTGTCGTTAGTGCTCTAATTGTTTCACATGTAGAGATTAAGTAAGTGCTTATTGAGATAGGTGATTTTGTCTTATTTTATTGCTACCATTTTCTTCTTGTCTTGTTCTATTGCTACCATTACCAAGGTTTTTTTCTCTCATCTTTCACAACTTGCTCAATTTACAAATTCTTGTTACTATATATGAATTTATGAAGAAACATTATTGGTATTTTTACGGTTTAATCAATGAAATTGTTTGTGTAAAAAATGAAAGACATGGTTGGGTATCTCTGAGAATCTTCCATCTATGGATAGTTATTCTTTTTTTTGTTGCTTTTCAATTCAACTTGATTAGTTCTAGTGTATAGCTTGTGTGTAGACTTAGGAAATGAATGATATTCCAAAACACATTTTTATTTAATTTTAATTTTAATTATTTGTATAGTAAAATATATGGTATGCATTTTCATGTTTGTCTCTTTTATTTTTTATGATACATGCAAGAACTTATTAAGTACTTTTTTTATTTAATTTTTGTTTTAAGTTAAATTAATAAATAGCTAAACATATTTAAATAATTTTTGTAAATTCGAGTGTTTGTAGTTACTATAGCTAATTGATAATTGATTTCATATCATTTTAAATAATGGAGTTCTATATTGGGGTTTTTTTGATATTGTGTTAGTAGTGGTGTATTTAACTGCATCGTGTGTGTGTTTAATTTTACAGTTACTTTGAAGTCTCTGGTTTCTACTTGTACAACGCCGATTCAAACCTACCCATCTCCCACATCAAGTCTATAACTCAGGTTACTATCCCTTTCTCCTTGCTTATAGTTTGTTATATTCTGCTTATAGTTTATTGTTTATGGTTCTATTTAATATCAATTTAGTGTCTCTCAACCAGTTTTTTGGTTTGTGGACTTATATTACCTTGAAATAAGGTAATGTCTTCTTTAAGAAATCGGGTATTCTGATTAGGTATTCTGATTAGGTATTCTGTTATGATGATAGCTATTTATTATCTTGACAGAATTCCTTATAGAAACGAAGAAGCACTTGTTTAGCTTAATTAAGACATGGATAAGACATGGATGAATTCAAACCGATTGTCGAAAGAGTACGAGAAAGGGGTATGGGAATTTGTTGAGTTTGCGGTTGCGCACTCCAAAGACCCGCTTCGAATGCTGTGTCCTTGCTTGGGTTGCTGTTATAGGGGTAAGGTTGACGGGAATTAGTTGGGATCTCATTTACTACGGTTTGGAATTGATAGAAGTTATACATGTTGGACAATGCATGGTGAGAAAAGTAACGGGAATGCTGAGTCGAGGTGTAATAGGAAGTATGCTTCAAACGACGATTGCACAGACACATACGATTGCGATCGAGTCGAAGAGATTGCAGAAGCGCTTGAAGAAGATCTTGCGGATTGTCCCAAAATGTTTGAGAGGTTGGTAAGCGATGCAGAGAAACCGTTGTATGATGGTTGTTCAAAATTCACAAGATTGTCTGCGGTGTTAAAGTTGTACAACTTAAAGGCGGACAACGGATGGTCGGATAAAAGTTTCACAGATTTATTAGCCCTTATGAAAGATATGCTACCAGAGGATAATGTTCTTCCCAATCGAACGTATGAAGCCAAAAAGATGTTGTCCTCTATTGGCATGAGCTATGATAAGATACATGCATGTCCAAACGATTGCGTTTTGTTTCGAAACGAGTATGCAGCATTGAATGAGTGTCCTAAATGTGGTGCCCCTCGATATAAGAAAAAGTTGTCTCCTGCTAAAGTCTTATGGTATTTTCCTATAATTCTGAGATTTAGACGCATGTATCGTAGTGAGACCGATTCAAGACACTTGACTTGGCATGCAGATGAAAGAATTATTGATGGAAAGTTGCGACATCCGGCAGACTCACCACAATGGATGAAAGTTGATACTGATTATCCTGAATTTGGAAAAGAAGCAAGAAACCTTCGGTTGTCATTGTCTACTGATGGAATGAACCCGCATGGTATTCAAAGCATCTCGCATAGCACATGGCCTGTGATTCTTATGATCTATAACCTACCTCCGTGGCTATGTATGAAGCGTAAGTACATGATGTTATCTATGCTAATTTCTGGGCCTAAACAACCAGGGAATGACATACACGTATACTTGGCACCGTTAATCGAAGATTTAAAGTTTTTGTGGGACAACGGTGTGGAGGTTTACGATGGGTATAGGAAGGAAAGTTTCAACTTGAGGGCGATGTTGTTTGGAACAATTAATGATTTTCCAGCATACGGAAATCTATCCGGGTACAGCAATAAAGGTCAAAAGGCGTGTCCTGTTTGTGAAGACGAAACCGATACGACACGATTGGAGCTTTGTCAGAAGAATGTCTTTCTCGACCATCGTAGATTCTTAAATCCTAATCATCACTACCGTGGGTGGAGAAAAGCATTCAACGGAAAGGCCGAACATGGTACAGCCCCGCCTTTTTTGTCAGGTGATCAAATTTTTGAAAAGGTGAAAGATGTGAGCACTCAGTTTGGCAAGCCTTTTGCACATTCACTTGTCAAGGGTGGGTGGAAGAAGAAGTCCATTTTTTTTGAACTTCCATATTGGAAGTCGTTATACGTAAGACATTTCCTGGATGTTATGCATATTGAAAAAAATGTATTTGACAGCGTCATAGGTACGTTACTCAAGATACAAGGAAAGTCTAAGGATGGCCTTAACATAAGGAAGGACATGGTAAACATGGGGATGAGAACTGAATTGGGACCCGTGACGAAAGGAAGACGAACATATCTGCCACCTGCTGTTTACACTCTATCTAGAAAGGAGAAGAAAACATTGTGTAAGTTCCTCAGTGAAGTTAAAGTTCCAGAAGGCTACTCTTCAGATATTAGAAGACTTGTGTCCATGAAAGACCTCAAGTTAAAGAGTTTGAAGACGCATGATTGTCATGTTATAATAGAACATTTTTTACCAATAGGTATACGTTCTATTCTGCCAGAAAAAGTAAGAAGCGCAATAACTAAGCTGTGTTTCTTCTTCAGGTCAATTTGCAGTAAGGTGGTCGATCCCGCGATCTTACCAACATTGCAAAAAGAGATAGTTGTTACTTTATGTGATCTTGAAATGTATTTTCCTCCCTCGTTTTTTGACATAATGGTTCATCTAGTCGTTCATCTTGTGAAAGAGACACAACTGTGCGGACCAGCTTATATGAGATGGATGTACCCTGCTGAACGTTATATGAAAATATTAAAAGGGTACGTGAAAAACAGAAGTCGACCGGAGGGTTGTATTGCCGAACGATACGTTGTTGAAGAAGCGGTTGAGTTTTGTACTGAATATCTGTCAAATGTTCAATCAATTGGACTCCCCAAATCTCATATTGTCGAAAAAAAAGAAGGAAAAAGGCTAATTGGAAATAAAGTTGTGACAGTATCAATGGTCGAACGGGATCAAGCGCACTTGTATGTTCTGCACAATGAGATTGAGGTTGAGCCGTATGTTGAAATGCACAAGGTTGTTCTCCGAGATTTAAATCCAAATAGAAATGAGAACTGGATAGTACGAGAGCACAATCGAAGTTTCATACCGTGGTTTAGGGATCATATTTATTCAAAGTATCGTTCAGATCCTGCTTCAGTAACAGAAAGGTTGAGATGTTTAGCCTATGGTCCAACTGTAATTGTGCTTTCTTATAGCGCATACGCTATTAATGGATACACATTTTATACCAAAGAACAGGATGATAAAAGTACTATGCAAAATAGTGGTGTTACCTTGGTAGCTGAAGCAATGCACATATCAAGTGCGAATGACTTAAATCCGAAATTTGCAAAATTGTCATATTTTGGGGTTATCGAGCGTATTTTGGTGTTTGATTACGCGAAGTTTCAGATTCCTGTATTTGGTTGCAAGTGGGTTGAAAATAATAGTGGCATACGAATGGATAAGTCAGGATTTTTGCAAGTGGATCTAATAGGGTAGGGTACAAAGATGAGCCTTTCATTCTAGCCTCTCAAGCTAAACAAGTGTTCTATGTCAATGATCCGACAAGTACGAAATGGTCTATAGTGCTTTTATCTAACAAAATAGTTGATGAAAAGATTGAAGATCAATGTGATATTGGTGTTGGCATTGAATCTTGTACAAGAAACGATCAAAATGAGAATGAATCTTGTACTAGAAATGATCATAATGAGGGTATTTGGATCAATCCAACCGTCCGCGTTGTTAAGAGACGCGTAGAACACAATCCTACCAAGAAAAGAAAGAGACGTTAGTGATAAAGGTAATAGTATACATATTCCGACTAATTTGTTTTATTCAATTTGTACCGATTGTTTTAATCAATAGTATAGTACCTATTCAATTTTGGTGCATATTCTCGTTTTGTACATAACTTTTGAACCATGTATCCGTTTGTTGACTTCTTTACATGTAACTATACTATTTTGACGATTCCGCAGCTGCTCATGCACTTATCTTTACATTTCGGGACTGTTTTTTATCGGTTTTGCTTCTGCCCGTAATCAAAAGTCGGGCTTAGGGCCTGAATTTCGGAAAACCGACTTTATTTTTGAGTCCGTGGGGACGTTTTACCATAGCCATGTAAATTTCGTTCAATTCCGACAACTTTATTTTTTGACGCTTATTTTGATTTGTACCGATTTCGTTTCCGATTTACTTGTACATGCATGGTTTGACTTCCATTTTACTTGTATAGATTGTTAGCTTATTAATAGTGTACTAATGTGCTTTAGTTTGTTTGATACAGGTTAAATGGCTCCGGATAGAGATGCTCCACCTGAAAACTCACAAGAAAGAGATGCTCAAGAAAGAGATGCCACGGATACAAATGCTCCACCTGATACTGAAGCAAAAGAAGTTGCACGAGGCATCACTATCATGAAGGGAATCGTTCGACATAGAGACCAAGGATTAGTATACCGATTGGAATGGAATTCTGATAAACAAGCAATTGGTCCTAATTCTGCAAAGTTGACAAGTTATATTGGTACACTTGTTCGTATGCATATTCCGGTCTCCGTAGCTAAATGGAATCTGAAAAGCGAAGACTTGGATGCGAAAAAAAAAAGCGATTTGGGACGAGCTTCAGGTATATATCATATATGGTTAATTGTTGTTATTATCTTGACGATAAATTGTTTAAATTACTTATACTAACACACTATGAGTATGTTTTTTTGCAGAGGACTTTTGAGATACCAGATGATCGTAGACGCTACATACTTGGTTTGGCCGGCAAAAGATATAGAGGGTGGAAAGCTTTTTTGACAAACACTTATCTTAAGGATAAAGATGGAAACTTTCTTGAAGAGGCACCGGGACGGCCAAAAAAGTATGAGATCTTCATTGGTGAAGAAGATTGGGCTGAGTTTGTAAAGCAAAGAGATGAAGATTTTCGGAAAAGGAGTGCCAAGAATAGTGCGAGAGCATCCAAACCCGCATATCCATACAAAAAAGGGCGTTTGGGATATGCACGCTTGGAGGATAAAATTGTAAGTAAATAGAAATGCGTTTTAATTAATTGTCTAAATGTGTTTTATTTGACGATTTTATCATTTGTGTCAATGCATAGTTAGAGGAGACTAAAAGTGAGGAAACCTCACTTCCTGAACATGTGTTGTGGAGGGAAGCTCGTGTGGGCAAGGATCATGTTGTGGATCCCGAAGTTCAGAGAGTTTTTACTGAATGTGTAAGTATAATACTGTGTCTTTAATTAAATCAAATGTTTTTTAATATATAAATGATTTTTTAATGTAAATGAATTACAGGAGACCTTGTCGCAATCGGCATCCACCGGTGAGGGGAGCGTACTTAGTAGAGCACTAGATGCTCCTGAGTATCCCGGTCGGGTGAGGGGTAAGGGTCATGGTGTGACTCCAACCTCTTTTTACAAGAGTCCTAGGAGAAGAAATCCTTCAAATGAAGAAGTGTTGCAAAAGTTGGCGGAATTGCAAGCACAAGTCTCTGAATTGCAAAGAGATAAAGAAGCGTATATGAGAGAAAAGTGCAACACTTCATCGGTGAAAGAAACTAGTGATAAGGCTAGTATCAACTATCAAAGGAAATTTCCCGAGGTAATTATAATTTTTTTTCCTTTTAAATTGTTCTATTTTATTAATGATAATGACTTTATATTTACTATTGGTTTAGGGCATTTCATCTTGCCAACTATACTTATCGGAACCGAATTATCGACTAGTTGGCAAGGGAAAAGTGCACAACACTTTGGGAGATTTACTTCACCATAGACCGCTCCCGGATGGACACCTGAAAGTATCGGTGGATGTTGTAGTAGATCATGATGCGATGCTACCGGTACCTGACATGGTCTCAGAGACGACATTGCTGCGAGATGCAATAGGATCATTTGTTGCATGGCCCTCGGAGCTCATTACCATTAGTGATGAGGTATATTGAAAACGATTATGAATCATTTAGTTTTCGAATGTCAATTCTAAACCGTTTATTAATTATTTTTTACATTTTAATTTTAGACTGCTCCTATAAAACCCACAGTTAAGGGTAAAGGGATTTTACAGGAGGAGGAGTCTGTTGCATCACTAAAAGAGGTACATTTAAAGTGTTAATAATTAATCTGAATCTAAATCTGCATGATTTTATATTTTACCTAACTTATATGATTTTTAGGCATCCGCTCGGGAGTCACAACAAGTGACGCAGCAAGTTCGTACCGTACCACCCACTGGTCCTCCGAAGCCAGCGGGAAAAAAAGGCGGTGCTTTTGTGCCTCGGTACCGGTCGACGCTCGCAACAATGGTTGATATGTCCGATTTGAAGGATGGTGCTTTACGTGAAATCGTTATGGATGAAAGTGTCTTCGGTATTGAATTCAAGTCACTTATTACAATTGATGACTTGGAGGAGATTTTTAAGCATGATCAACTAGGCGTCACTAACATGCACTCATACATCCGGTAATATTCACTCATCCGATATATTATTTAATTAGTCCCACAATATAATTTATTTACACATTTCAATGAAAATAATCTAATGTTTATTATGTTTTTATTTAAGGTTGTTGTATGACAGAGTGTTGCGCGGGACTCCGTTGTCTAACAGATTCCGTTTCGTGTCTTCCGCCCACTGCAGCGGAATGGCAATTGCTTCGGAACCGGAATCAGTTAGACAGCGCTTAGTAGATAGTTTCATGTCCACCGGCAATACAGAAAGTCTGCATCTTTGGGCGTATAATACCCGACCAGTAGGGTTAGTTTCTCATTCTTTGTTCATCTAATCTCTGTTTCTTTTGTGTATAGCAAAATTTTCATATAACCTATTGTTTTAATTTATAGAGCACACTGGTTGCTGCTTGCTATCAACCCTATAAGGGAAGTCGTGTATTATCTGAATTCGGTAAATGGGGAATGGACCAATTATCCGGCCATGAAGGAAATCGTTGATTTGTAAGTGGGATCGTTCTAAATATATATTCGTGTATATTATATATTTACTTATTTGTGGGATTGATCTAAACATATGCTTTTATATATTTGTTAATTAGATCAATACAAGTGTTCCGAAGTCAACGGGACGCACAGGTATCCCGAACTAAATCTAACAACATTACTTGGATCCAAGTGCAGGTACATTATTTTTCACAATGTTGCTTATAATATATTTATGCTACTTGATAAAACAAGACAACTATAGAATCTTATTTGTTTTTCTATGTAGTGTCCGCAACAGCGAAACAGTTACGATTGCGGATACTTTGTTTTGAGGTATATGAAAGAAATCCTTCAGGCGAATCAATTAGAGATTCCGCTCACGGTATGAATTTATAACTTAAGATAATTTCATATAATTTGTTACATTTAACTAAATATATCATTCATATTATGTTTTTGTTTTGTAGTACCTTGACGAATTCTGTGCTGCTGCGTACCCGAAGCTTAAGTTGGAAGAAATCAAAGAAGATTTGTGTCATTTTTATATTAAGCGCTTTTTCATGTAGGATTTGTGTCGATTTGAACTATAATATTATTGATGTTGTAATGATGTATATATATAATTTTGGATATTATAATGGTATTATATTAGTATATATATATATATTGTCTTACTGATGGCTGAAATAATATCGTCGAAAATAAATTACAGGTCGAAAATATTACAGGTTGAAAACATATTACAGGTCGAAAATATTACAGGTCGACTGGGAGGATTAAATTACAGGCTGCACATTAAAATACTTCATTTAGCAACGAAAGCGCTTTTGAAAAGCGCTCTTAAAGGCCCACCTACTAAAGCGCTTCTTTGTAAAAGCGCTGCCAAAGATTAATAAAAAAGCAAAAAAAATAAAAAAAAAGCAACATACTAAAGCGCTTTTGGAAAAACGCTCTTATAGGGGGGGCTATCAGAGCGCTTTTTCTAGAAAAAGCGCTCTTAAAGCCCACCCTATAAGAGCGCTTTTCCAAAAGCGCTTTAGTATGTTGCGTTTTTTTTTTATTTTTTACTCTCACAGGGGGGCCTATCACAGCGCTTTTCTGAAAAAAGCGCACTTAAAGGGGGGCCTACCAGAGCGCTTTTTCCAGAAAAGCGCTCTTAAAGGGGGGCCTACAAGAGCGCTTTTTCCAGAAAAGCGCTCTTATAGGGGGGCCTACCAGAGCGCTTTCAGAAGCGCTTTTGTTAGCTACGCCAGCGCCACCTTTCACAGCGCTTTTAAGCGCTTTTAAAGGCTATAAAAAGCACTTTAAAAGCCCTTCCTCGTTGTAGTGTATCAAAGATATAAGTGTGCTAGCTTGAGTTTGGATTTGGAAAATATCTTATTTTAGCAAGATTGAATGTGGATTGCTTAATTGTTCAAGATTTGTATCAATCAAGGATCTCGATCTTTCTAATAAATATTTGATTGATTATGTGAGTTTTTGGAGGATGTGATATGAATCAAATACAACAAGAATAATCAAGAGATTCAGATTTATTCAAAATGATCAATCAAGATTGACATCATCATTATTGAAGATTGATCTCATGTACTTTTTAGAAGTCCATCCGAAATTCATGATGGGCATTTAATTTGGAGTTGGACTTTGATGGCTATATAAGGAGTGAAGGATAGAAAAACACTTAGAAAGGGGGGGATTGAATAAGTGTGACTTAAAATCTTGAGCGATAAAAATAAAATGCACAATTATTTTTATCCTGGTTCGCTGTTAACGAAGCTACTCCAGTCCACCCCCGCAGAGATGATTTACCTCAACTGAGGATTTAATCCACTAATCGCACGGATTACAATGGTTTTCCACTTAGCCGCAACTAAGTCTTCCAGAGTCTTCTGATCACAACCTGATCACTCCAGGAACAACTGCTTAGTTCACTCCTAAGACTTTTCTAGAGTCTACTGATCAACACGATCACTCTAGGCTTAGTTCACTCCTAAGACTTTCTGCTCAGCCAACTGCCAAGACTTCCTGCTCAGCCAACTGCCAAGACTTCCTGCTCAGCTAACTGCTAAGACTTCCTAGAGTATACTGATCAACTGATCACTCTAGTTCCTTACAACTTAATGTAATCTATTCAAGAGTTTACAAATGCTTCTTAAAAGCGATAATCACAACTGTGATATTTCTCTTACAATTTAAGCTTAATCTCACTAAGATATTACAACAGCAATGTAGTGAGCTTTGATGAAGATGAAGATTCTGAGTTTAGACTTGAACAGCGTTTCAGCAAGTTAATTTGAATTGTCTTTTTTCAGGATCGTTCTTCTTGCTTCTCATCAGAACTTCATATTTATAGGCGTTGAGAAGATGACCGTTGAATGCATTTAATGCTTTGCGTGTTCCGTACAGCTTTGCATTTAATGTTATACGCTTTTGTCAACTACCTCGAGCCTTGTTCACGCTGTGTCTACTGACGTAGCCTTTAGTAGCTTTAACGTTCCTTTTGTCAGTCAGCGTAGTCTGCCACGTGTACTTCCTTCTGATCTGATGTTTGTGAATACGACGTTTGAATATCATCAGAGTCAAACAGCTTGGTGCACAGCATCTTCTGATCTTCTGACCTTGAAGTGCTTCTGAGCGTGATACCATCTTCTGATCTTCAGTGCTTCTGATCTCATGTTCTTCTGATGCTTTCATAGACCCATGTTCTGATTCTGCTTCGACCATCTTCTGATGTCTTGCCAGACCATGTTCTGATGTTGCATGCTGAACCATTTGAGACACATCTTCTGAGCGCTGAATTATGCGTACTCTTTATATATATTTCCTGAAAGGGAAATTGCATTGGATTAGAGTACCATATTATCTTAAGCAAAATTCATATTATTGTTATCATCAAAACTAAGATAATTGATAAGAACAAATCTTGTTCTAACAATCTCCCCCTTTTTGATGATGACAAAAACATATATAAATGATATGAATTTGCGATCAGAAAGAGTAGACGGCAAAAGACAAATTACACAGCTATAGCATAAGCATATGAATATGTCTCCCCCTGAGATTAACAATCTCCCCCTGAGATAAATAATCTCCCCCTGAAATAAATACTCGAAGAACTTTAATAAAAGACTTCCCTGATTATTTCGGTAGAGACGATCATATGAGCTTCTGCCTTCAGAGAATCCATAGCTTCTGACTTCTGCTTCCATTGGACAGCTTCAGAACTTGAATTTCTTTGATCTTCAGAACATTCACAGCTTCTGACTTCTGCTTCCATTCAGGACAGCTTCAGAACTTGAATTTCTGGATCTTTTAGAACATTCACATCTTCTGATTTCTGCTTCCCTCGGATAGCTTCAGAACTTTGAATGTCTACTAACATCACTTCATGCTAGATTTGTATCAGAACATTGTTGAATGTACCAGAGCATCATCTGAGCATCTCTACATCCTGAAATGTTACAGAACAAAAACTAAACGACAAAAGTCAGCATGAACGAGTTAGAACATAAAATGTATATTCAAATACATGATATGTATCAGAGCCAAATGTATCAGAGCATTTTAGGCTAAAAACATGTATCAAAGCAAATAATGTATCAGAGCCATAACATTATGTGTATCAGGGCAAATAGAATTTTGTCAGAACATGAATGTTCAAATTCTATTATCAGTGCTTCTGATTCATTCTTCTTTCTTGCTTCTGATCTCTGAAGCTTGACAGCACTCAGCTTGCTTCAGTTTCAATGGTTTTGCTTCTAGTGTTTGCTTTGAAGATTCACTTCACTTCTTTGTTCCTGCAAAACACTTAAACCATATAGAACTTGCAGTTCTTGTTAGTGAATGTGTGGGAGCCTTTACCCAGCAACTGATAGATTTAATCAAATCATTTATCATTTATCTTTCTCCCCCTTTTTGTCATAACATCAAAAAGTATATATAAAAAGATTCAGATGTATAAAACGACAAAAGAAAACATTTACTGGAATGTAAAACACAAGGAAACTTTTTCATTGATAAATCAAAAAAGGATTACAAAAGATGTGCAACAAAGAAAAATAAAACTACTGAGACCAAATCCTAGGACCCTAGCTAAGACCACGTCTGTGCCAGCATGCCATGAAGGAGTGAAACGCCTCATTGACTGCTTCTAGGGCTTTCAGACGAGGGATCAGGGAGACTTGGTCCTGCAGCAGATCTTCCACCACCTTTTCCAGAGACAACATCCTCAGCGGGGGAAGATGAAGAGATGTCTTCAGAAGAGATTAAGGGAGAGGAAAAATCAGAGGAAGCTGAGTCTTGAAGGTCGAGAGATGAGGAAGAAGATGGAGATGATGGAGGGCTTTCACCAGGAGGATGAAACACACGTCTAGAATAATTTCCAGACAGCATTGCTTCGAAAGGATTCACCTTGAGAGGATCATAGGTGATTTTAATCTTTTTGGGTTTGGAAGGTGATGTTTCAACATCTTTTCGTTTGTTGTTTCTATCATTCTCATTATTTGCTGGTTTTGAAGAAGAATTCATGATGAGTTTGCAAAAAAAATGAACAGGTAGGGTTTGATAAGGAAGAGAGGGAGAGACAATCTTTAAGAAGGAAACAAGGAGATAGGAAACCGAAAACCATTTTGAAGAGTATTTAAAGGAAAATAAAATGAAACGAATGATGAAAAGCATTTAATGTTACGTGACGTGAGGAGAGATAATAAAGACAAATGAAGTGACTGGCACAGTTACCTATGGTCGGCGTCCCTTCAACTGCACGCGCGCTTATCCATGAATAGTAACGACAGGTTTACCATCCCGAGATAAAGCGTAACAGCTGTTTTGCTTTACAAGATGTTCTGAATCAACTTAGACAATGAAACGTTAGTAATAACCGAATCATAATTTCTAAACGAATTCAATCAGAACTTCTGATTTAAAAAAAATGTTCCACATTCATTTCAGAAGATACTCATACATGAGAAATTCTCATCTTCTCATTCTGGGCATAAATTCATACTGATGTTCTTCAGAATGAACTTAAACCTATCTTCAGCCAGGGGTTTTGTAAAAATATCAGCCCATTGATGGTCTGTATCAACAAAGTTTAAAGATATAACACCCTTCTGAACATAGTCCCTTATGAAATGATGTTTTATCTCAATATGTTTAGCTTTTGAATGAAGAATAGGATTCTTAGATAAACATATAGCAGAAGTATTATCACAGAATATAGGAATGTTACTCTCAAATATCTGATAATCTTCTAACTGACTTTTCATCCAGAGCATCTGTGTACTACAACCAGCAGCTGCGACATATTCTGCTTCTGTGGTTGATAGAGCAATGGTTGCTTGCTTCTTGCTGTACCAGGAGATTAAGTGACTTCCAAGAAATTGGCAACTTCCTGAAGTACTTTTTCTTTCAATTCTGTCTCCAGCATAATCAGCATCGCAGAATCCTACTAAGTTGTATTCTTTAGATTTTCTGTAAACTAAACCAACATTAGTAGTACCTTTCAGATACCTTAGAATCCTCTTAACAGCAGTTAAATGAGATTCTCTAGGATCCGATTGGAATCTAGCACACAAACAAACACTGAACAGAATGTCAGGTCTAGAAGCAGTCAGATATAGAAGAGATCCAATCATACCTCTGTATAGCTTCTGATCTACCTTCTTACTTACCTCATCCTTACCTAGGATGCATGTTGGATGCATAGGAGTTTTGGCTTCTTTGCAGTCTAGAAGATTGAACTTCTTCAGAAGTTCCTTCACATACTTGGTTTGGTGAACATACGTTCCTTCTGATGTTTGATTTATTTGTATTCCAAGGAAATACTTGAGTTCTCCCATCATGCTTTTCAAACTCAGCCTGCATAGACTTAGCAAACTCCTTTCCAAGTGTAGCATTAGATGTTCCAAAAATAATATCATCTACATATATTTGACAAATTAAAATATCCTTTTCAAAGGTTTTACAAAAGAGAGTAGTGTCCACTTTTCCTCTAGTGAAACCATTATCTAGAAGGAAAGAACTTAAGCGTTCATACCAAGCTCTGGGAGCCTGTTTCAATCCATACAATGATTTCTTAAGTTTAAAAACATGATTAGGAGACATAGAGTCTTCAAAACCAGGAGGTTGATGGACATAAACTTCTTCATCTATATAACCATTTAAGAAGGCACTCTTAACATCCATCTGATAGAGAATGATGTTATGTTGAGTGGCAAAAGAAATTAATAGACGAATAGACTCTAACCTGGCCACTGGTGCAAAGGTTTCTATGTAGTCAATCCCTTCTTGCTGACTATAACCCTGAGCCACCAGTCTGGCTTTGTTCCTTACCACTTCACCTTTCTCACTAAGCTTGTTTCTGAAGACCCATTTTGTGCCGATTATATTGAATCCATTTGGTCTAGGAACAAGATCCCAAACATCATTCCTTGTAAACTGATTTAGTTCTTCTTGCATAGCAATTATCCAGTCTGGATCTTCTAGAGCATGATCAACAGAAGTTGGCTCGATCAAAGATACAAGACCTAATTGACAGTCTGCATTGTTCCTAAGGAATGCTCTTGTTCTGATTGGATCATCCTTCTTTCCAAGAATGACATCTTCTGAATGACCAGAGATGAGTCTGGATGATCTTCTGACAGATGGTTCTTCAGAAATACTTAGATCCTCCAGAGAAGCTGTTACTTGATCTTCAGATTCTTTGCTTCTGAGGAGCTCTGCTTCTGATGCGTTGCTTCTTGGCTCAACAACTTCTGATATGTCAATATCACAACCTGCAAAATTATCAACTTGCTTTGGTTTTTCAGAACCAAGCTTATCATCAAACCTGATATTGATTGATTCTTCTACAACCAATGTTTCAGTATTGTATACCCTGTAGCCTTTTGAGCGTTCAGAATATCCAAGAAGGAAACACTTTTGAGCTTTGGAATCAAACTTACCAAGATGATCTTTAGTGTTCAGAATAAAGCATACACATCCAAAAGGATGGAAATATGAAATGTTGGGCTTTCTATTCTTCCACAATTCATAGGGAGTCTTATTTAGAATAGGTCTGATAGAGATTCTATTCTGAATATAACATGCAGTGTTTATTGCTTCTGCCCAGAAATGCTTAGCCATATTGGTTTCATTGATCATGGTTCTGGCCATTTCTTGAAGAGTCCTATTCTTTCGTTCTACAACCCCATTTTGCTGTGGAGTTCTAGGACAAGAGAAATCATGGGCAATACCATTTTCTTTGAAGAATTCTTCAAAGGATTTGTTCTCAAATTCACCACCATGATCACTTCTGACCTTTATGATTTTACACTCTTTTTCAGATTGAATCTGAATGCAGAAATCAAAGAACACTGAATGAGTCTCATCCTTGTGTTTTAAGAATTTTACCCATGTCCAGCGGCTATAATCATCTACGATGACTAATCCATATTTCTTTCCTCTGACAGATGCTGTTTTGACTGGTCCAAACAGATCAATGTGCAAGAGTTCTAATGGCCTTGAGGTAGTAACAACATTCTTAGACTTGAATGCAGGTTTGGAGAACTTGCCCTTCTGACATGCTTCACAAAGAGCATCTGATTGGAATTTCAGATTAGGGAGTCCTCTGACAAGATTCAGTTTGTTAATTTGAGAGATCTTTCTCAAACTAGCATGACCTAATCTCCTGTGCCAGACCCACTGCTCTTCAGAAACAGACATAAGACAAGTCACCTTCTGACTCATAAGATCTTGCAGATCTGTCTTATAAATGTTGTTCTTCCTCTTGCCTGTAAATAGGATTGAGCCATCCTTCTGATTTACAGCCTTGCAAGACTCTTGATTAAAGATTATATCATAACCATTGTCACTTAATTGACTGATAGATAAAAGGTTATGTGTTAATCCTTCTACAAGAAGTACATTAGAGATGGAAGGAGAGTTACCAGATTTTATAGTTCCAGAGCCAATTATCTTGCCCTTCTGATCTCCTCCGAACTTGACTTCTCCTCCAGACTTAAGCACCAGGTCTTGGAACATAGACCTTCTTCCTGTCATGTGTCGCGAGCATCCAGAGTCCAGGTACCATGACATGTTGTGCTTTGTCCTTCTTGCAGCCAAGGATATCTGCAATAGGAATAATCTTATCCTTAGGTACCCACATCTTTTTGGGTCCTTTCTTGTTAGATTTTCTCAAGTTCTAATTGAACTTGGGTTTAACATTGTACGCAATAGGAGGAACAGCATGATAATTCTTAATGTGAGTTTCATGATATTTCCTAGGTTGTGTCACAAGCTTCTTAGTGTGTGTAATGTGAAAACTTTGTGCATGTGAAGTGTGCCTAATATCATGTGAGTGGCCATACTTGAACTGATCATACAATGGCTTGTATGTAATTTTCATTTTATCAACAGGTTCAAGTTTGTATGGGGTTTCACCCTCATAACCAATGCCAACTCTTTTGTTTCCAGACACAGCATATATCATAGAAGCTAGCTGACTTCTGCCAATACTTCTAGATAGGAACTTCCTGAAACTTAAATCATATTCTTTCAGAATATGGTTCAGACTGGGAGTGGATTTTTCTGAATCAGAAGGAGATCCAACATTATTGGATAATTTTAAAAGTTTTTCCTTTAATTCAGAATTCTCCAACTCAAGCTTCTTTGTTTCAAATTCAAATTGCTTTTTCAGCTTTTTGTATTTGAGACTGATCTGAGACTTGAGTTCCAGAAGTTCAGTTAGACCGGAAACTAACTCATCTCTAGTAAGTTCAGAAAATACCTCTTCAGAATCTGATTCTGATGTAGATTCTGATCCGTCATCTTCTGTCGCCATCAGCGCACAGTTGGCCTGCTCATCTTCTGAATCATCTTCTGACTCATCCCAGGTTGCCATAAGACCTTTCTTCTTATGAAACTTTTTCTTGGGACTTTCCTTCTGAAGATTTGGACATTCATTCTTGTAGTGTCCAGGCTCATTGCATTCATAGCACATGACCTTCTTCTTGTCAAATCTTCTTTCATCAGAAGATTCTCCACGTTCAAATTTCCTTGAACTTCTGAAGCCTCTGAACTTCCTTTGCTTGGTCTTCCAGAGTTGATTTAGCCTTCTGGAAATCATGGACAGTTCATCTTCTTCTTCAGATTCTGATTCTTCAGGATCTTCTTCTCTGGCCTGAAAAGCGTTAGTGCATTTCTTGATATTTGATTTTAATGCAATAGACTTACCTTTCTTTTGAGGCTCATTTGCGTCCAGCTCAATCTCATGGCTTCTCAAGGCACTGATAAGCTCTTCCAGAGAAACTTCATTCAGATTCTTCGCAATCTTGAATGCAGTCACCATCGGACCCCATCTTCTGGGTAAGCTTCTGATGATCTTCTTCACATGATCAGCCTTGGTGTATCCTTTGTCAAGAACTCTCAATCCAGCAGTAAGAGTTTGAAATCTCGAAAACATCTTTTCAATGTCTTCATCATCCTCCATCTTGAAGGCTTCATACTTCTGGATTAAGGCAAGAGCTTTTGTCTCCTTGACTTGAGCATTTCCTTCATGAGTCATTTTCAAGGACTCATATATGTCATAGGCCGTTTCCCTGTTAGATATCTTCTCATACTCAGCATGAGAGATAGCATTCAGCAAAACAGTTCTACATTTATGATGATTCCTGAAAAGCTTCTTTTGATCATCATTCATTTCTTGCCTTGACAGCTTTACGCCTCTGGCATTTACAGGATGTTTGTAACCATCCATCAGAAGATCCCATAGATCACCATCTAGACCCAGAAAGTAACTTTCCAGTTTATCTTTCCAGTATTCAAAGTTTTCACCATCAAATACCGGCGGTCTAGTATAACCATTGTTACCGTTGTATTGCTCAGCAGAGCCAGATGTAGATGCAGGTGTAGGTATAGTCCTTTCACTTTCATCAACCATCTTTTAAATGAAGCGTTTTTCTCTTCCTGAATCTTTTCTAAACACGGTTAAGTGCTTGCACCTTAGAACCGGCGCTCTGATGCCAATTGAAGGATAGAAAAACACTTAGAAAGGGGGGGATTGAATAAGTGTGACTTAAAATCTTGAGCGATAAAAATAAAATGCACAATTATTTTTATCCTGGTTCGCTGTTAACGAAGCTACTCCAGTCCACCCCCGCAGAGATGATTTACCTCAACTGAGGATTTAATCCACTAATCGCACGGATTACAATGGTTTTCCACTTAGCCGCAACTAAGTCTTCCAGAGTCTTCTGATCACAACCTGATCACTCCAGGAACAACTGCTTAGTTCACTCCTAAGACTTTTCTAGAGTCTACTGATCAACACGATCACTCTAGGCTTAGTTCACTCCTAAGACTTTCTGCTCAGCCAACTGCCAAGACTTCCTGCTCAGCCAACTGCCAAGACTTCCTGCTCAGCTAACTGCTAAGACTTCCTAGAGTATACTGATCAACTGATCACTCTAGTTCCTTACAACTTAATGTAATCTATTCAAGAGTTTACAAATGCTTCTTAAAAGTGATAATCACAACTGTGATATTTCTCTTACAATTTAAGCTTAATCTCACTAAGATATTACAACAGCAATGTAGTGAGCTTTGATGAAGATGAAGATTCTGAGTTTAGACTTGAACAGCGTTTCAGCAAGTTAATTTGAATTGTCTTTTTTCAGGATCGTTCTTCTTGCTTCTCATCAGAACTTCATATTTATAGGCGTTGAGAAGATGACCGTTGAATGCATTTAATGCTTTGCGTGTTCCGTACAGCTTTGCATTTAATGTTATACGCTTTTGTCAACTACCTCGAGCCTTGTTCACGCTGTGTCTACTGACGTAGCCTTTAGTAGCTTTAACGTTCCTTTTGTCAGTCAGCGTAGTCTGCCACGTGTACTTCCTTCTGATCTGATGTTTGTGAATACGACGTTTGAATATCATCAGAGTCAAACAGCTTGGTGCACAGCATCTTCTGATCTTCTGACCTTGAAGTGCTTCTGAGCGTGATACCATCTTCTGATCTTCAGTGCTTCTGATCTCATGTTCTTCTGATGCTTTCATAGACCCATGTTCTGATTCTGCTTCGACCATCTTCTGATGTCTTGCCAGACCATGTTCTGATGTTGCATGCTGAACCATTTGAGACACATCTTCTGAGCGCTGAATTATGCGTACTCTTTATATATATTTCCTGAAAGGGAAATTGCATTGGATTAGAGTACCATATTATCTTAAGCAAAATTCATATTATTGTTATCATCAAAACTAAGATAATTGATAAGAACAAATCTTGTTCTAACAAGGAGTTCATATCCTTTGTGAACTGAGACCTCAAGAAAAAAATATGTACTCATTAGGAGAGTTTTGTTTTAGTTGAGTCTTGTTTTTAAAGGTTGTAATACTTAGTTCCTAGATACTAATTTTATAAGCTTGAGAACAAAATATTTGTGAGTGTTTCATTATTCCATCTTGTTAATCATATTACACCTGAGAGAGTTCTTGGGAGAGAGGGGTCTCTTATTCAAGGGGAGCCTAAATGAAGCTTCACGGGTATTATTAGGAAAGTTTCCTTGAACTGCGAGAGTTCAGAGTAAGCCCATTTTATGCTTCTGACTATTGAGAGTAGAATAGTTTTATAGGGAGTTCTGAATAGAAATACACTTGTAGTATTAGAAAAAGGGGCATTAAAAAAGAGTTGTTAATATAAAATACTTTGTACTAATAATATTGAATGTGGGTTTTTTTTCTTGGGTTGGAAGCCCCCAAGATGTAGGCGACGTTGCAGCGAACTGCGTTAGCAATCCTTTGTGTACTTTATTATCATATGATTTATTTTCTATTATATGTTAAATCTAGTATAAGGTGTTGAACATGTTGTCCTAGACATCGTATCCAACATCTGTCATGCATATAACAAAATTTTAATTAGCATTAGATAATCATGAAGATTGTGAAGACCAAGTAAATTATGATACTTAAGAAAATCTCAGGCTTGCTAAGATCTTTAGCAAAGTCATTAGAAAACTAGATATGAGATATGAGAATAATGTCTCTACAAATGTTCAAGACAATCAGCTACACGACTTCAATAGGCGTAAAATTCAGCATAAAGAAAAATATGGTGAAAAATAAAGTCTCAACTATTGTTATAGAGGCAAAGGAATCCAATGTCTTAATTGCATAGGTTTTGGACATACTCAAGTTGAATGCTTAAGTTTTCTAAGGAATCAAAGAAAACTCTACCATGTCACTAATGATAAGATAGATGAAGAAGGTGGATTTGATCAAGAAAAGAGTGTTCTGACTTTCAAAGATATGAAAGGTGTCATATATACTGGTGAAACATCAAATTTAAAGATTATGTGCGTTACTCCCTTTTAGAACACAGAATGCACAATATCAAATACAAAAACTAAGTTATGACACAAAAAGCTTGAGAGTCCAAGGAAATTTATAGGAAACATGTCCCAGACATTGTTCCCCATAATATATTACATTGTGATGATGTGATGCCTAAGAATAATTCTATGAGTGATGATGATCATATCCAGGGAAATGTTGAGATGGATATTGTTATAGCCCATGTTGTTGTTGGTAATAAGAAAATAAAATCTACATAAAAAATAAAAAAGGCTCATTTAGTAGAAGATGTGGAGGAAGATGCTAATGACAACTTAAATGACATAGATGTGTTTCTCAACAAGAAAAGTAATAAAATTGTTACTAGAAAGAATGCACAACTTGTATCACATGAATATGCTTAAATCAGAGGGGTTGAATTTGATGAAGTTTCTACTGCTATGGTACTTCTTGACGCCCTCAGAATGTTGCTAGACTTGTTTTGTGGCCTTATGTTCCCATTATATCAAATGAATGTGAAAAGTACCTTCCAAAATAGGTACTTGAATGAAGATGTCAACCAATATGTGTCATACAACCTGTATGACATGTTGGTGATTGAATTTCCAACTCAGAGGAAGGATGCGAAAATTTCCAAGCTTGATGAACAAGAGGTGATACTCAATGTTGTACCTCTTTAGATGATTTTACTAGTTGATATTCTAAAGACAAGAGCTAAGAATGTTGAGTGCAAGACGAATAAGACAATTGAAAAGGTAAGTCCCTCTGATAAATACACCTATGTGCATGCTCATGTTGATAAGCCCGTTGATTTTGTGAATAAAGACAGTGGGGCTAATGATGTTGATACCACTCCTATTGAGAATATTGTTGAATCTGCTGAAACCAACATTGAACCAAATGTTCAACCACATGTTAAAGCATTGGGTGAAACATCTGGTGAACCATCTGTTGAAACTCCTATTGAACCCAATACTTAACCAGTTGTTAACATACCCATATTTGATACGTTGGTGAATGATATCTTGAATTAAGATCATGGTTCCACTAAAGACTTGAGGGATGAAGACCCTCAAAATGAAGAGTATGAGGTATAAGGTAAAAAAGAATGTGGAGGTTGTTGCACCCTAATTTTTGACCACTGAGATCCCACCATATTTAAATATTAGGATCATCATAATCACCATTATCATCATGTATTTATCATTTGTAAACAAAAAATACAAAAAATTGTTGTTTGTTGCTTGTCTCCCAAGACAGGAGACTGACCAGGGAGAGACTGAGCAAATTAGGGTTTTGAGGCCCACAAAGGAATTCATCATTATTCCATGATTCAAAGGGTTCTCCAATCAAAACCAAATCCCAAAGATGTTTCAATACAAGATCAATCACCTTCAAATTCATAAGAAGATCCAATTAGGGTTTTTGACCTAATTCCACTGGAAGGTTGACTTTTAATTAGGAGATAGTTACAAGACTCAAAATATGATTCAAGGGCATCCAAATCAACATTATAGTCCATCCATATCATTTATTTGAAGAGGAGAGCTTGATTCATTTGGAAATCACAAAACTGCAGTTCATCTGGAAAATGTCAATTGTGCAAGTCAACCTCTGACTTTTGAGAAAAATAGTCAACTATGGACTTTTAAGGATCTAAATCATCATCATATGGATATTAAAGGCATTTTATCAAAGAAAATTCATCAAGAATAAAAAAGTCAACAAAAAGTCAAATTAGGGTTTTTAAGTGTATTTTGACCTAATTCATGGATCTCCAAATTTTGCTTACACACTAAAAAATCTCCCAACATGAAAGTTGTAGATCTTGGAAAAACCAACAACTTATCACATTGGAACTTTTTGCAAAAAATTATTATTTTGAGAGATATGGAATTAAGAAGATAATTTTCAAAGACTTAGAAAAATTTTCAAGTGTTTTACTTGGATTTTTTCTTAACTTTATGGCAATTTTTCTCAATGATCCAAAAAGAGTTTGAGGAAACTTTCAACTACTCATTTGAAGTATGTAGCAAGGGATTTCCAAAAAGATAAGTAGCATGAAATTTCATGGCTTGAGCAAGGAGATATGATTTTGTCAATATGCCACCATAAACACTTGAAGAATGATAAAGAACATGAAGAACAAGTTTGAATTTGTTCAAAATCTGAAAGAATCTTCAAAGTACAGCCCCTCTAACTTGTTTAAAAGGCCATAATCAGATGATTACACACTCTTTAGGGCTATGGTCTAAGTGCTTAAGCCATTAACCATTGAATTATTCCATTTTAAGCATAAAAATCACACTTCCATTTTGAAAAAGAGGCTTTAACTCAACCACTCTTGCATTGAGCCTCTAAACTTGTTCCCTTTGCATCAAAATAATTTTAAATCCCACAAGCAAGCCTATAATGTTCAGATCAAAGTCATAGCAAGCATGTTTAAAGTTTGTACCTTCCATGGAAACCCAAAATTCACATAACTTCACAAATAAGCAACATGGTAAAAGATCACATGTGAGCTTCAAACTTCTGAGTTTTTTCCCTCCACAAATCCTAAATCTTGCCTATAAATAGATAGTATCACTCCCTTAATCAATTACACCAGAATTCTCCAAGTCATACCTCACTTGAAATTCTCCATTTTTCAGTCTTTGCACTTTTATATTGATTTTGAGTTCTTAGAGTTCTGGGTGTCAAACAAGAGTTTGAACAACTTCTAAATACCATTTAGAAGCTGTCCATACCTTCCTTAACCTACCAAAAGGCCTCTAACCAAAAATCACCATTTTTAGCCCATTTTCAAAGCTTTTAAGCTCATCACTAGTCAAAACTCAAACCAAACACTTAGCCACTCAATTAACCATCCATATAGCTTCTATATATCATATATAAGTTGTCCCCAATCCCCAAACACTTATCAAAAGCCAAGAATCAAAAATCACTTTTCAAAACTCCATTAAAGTGAACCTTTGAACCAAAACTTGAAAACTGAAATTGGCTCGTGCGTTTCTTGATTTTATGTGTTAGATACCTTCTATATCACACATAGAAGCTATCTGAACATATGTTTCTGAACTATAACAACTAGAACCAAGAGTTCTAGCCATAACTTTTTTGTCTTGTAGGTGGATTCATGTTTAGAGAGAGAGAGAGAGAGCAGTGATCAAGGTGTTCTAACTGCCCAGAAAGCTTCATTGAGCATCACTGAAGGATTCCAGATTGAATTGGTAGCCCAAAAACATCTCCAAGCAAGGTATTAATTCGCATTTTCAGAGGTATTTGGCTTGATTTCGTGCATACTTGTTTGAGCATTGTTTTGATTGAAACTTGTTGCCATTCTGCTTAGAATTATGTAGGGATTAATAGCCCTAAGGTTTTAGGGCCTGATTGTTAGAATTGATCATTTAATTTGATTTTTAATTTTTAGGGTTCTTATTCGTTTTCCAGAAATTAACATGTTTTAGGTTGAGTAAATGATAGTTAATTATATGGCTAGCTTTGTGGTGTCATGCTGATCATGTTAGTGCTTTATTTTGTCAAAAATGATTATGTTTTGAGTGAGTTGGAGTTTTGGCCATGGTGTTGTTGTTGATGTTCGTTCCAACGAAGATGATGAAGGCTTGGCGCCATTCATCATCTTTAAAACTCTTTTTAAAATAAAACGAATTGAAGTTGATTTCATAATGACTAAATTGTTTCAGCATAATTGGCAATCTCCCTTGTACCTAGCGCACTCTTGACCCACAAGTCTGGGGTTCGAATCCCCCTCGCCCCAGACCTTTTTCCTATTTTTTTAGTTTTCCAAACTAACTTGTTTTTAAATAAAACCAATGGAAGTGGTTACTTTGTCACACACGCGCGCTAGCTGGCTTGATAATGTTTTGAGATGCAACCTGAGTGTTCTGCGTTCAAACCCTATTAAAGACAAAAGCCTCTTTTTTATCACTTGTTTATTTACTCTTTTTATTAAACTTTCAAAAATCATAAAAAATAGGTAAATTAATATTTTTAATCCCTCCTTTTTTGTGTGTTTTATTTAATTTGTGTATTTTAATACCATGTTAAAAATCCCAAAAATATTTATTTTATCATCATTTTAAAATTAATTAAAAACATGTCCTTTTATCTTTGAAAAAATCAACTAAAAATTGTTTGTTTTGATTATTTCTTTTGTAGAACTTTGTGAATGTTTTGTTAATAGTTGTTTAGGGTTAGTATAGATGTCATTGACTCTCTCATGTACCCTTAGACCATTTATCTTAAAGAAATTGGTAATTAACAATTAAAATCAATTAGGTTTAGGAGTTTATTTTAAAACCCTAATTTGAAAACCCTATTTTAAAAAAAACCTTAGGTTTAAAATCCTAACAAAAAAATTTGCAACATGTTGATCTTTGTGTATCCATGATTATTTGTGCTTGTACATACTTGTTGATTTTAATCCATGTTTTGTACTTAATTGTTATTTAAATATCATCTCTTATTTGTTTTGTTTATCTAACCCCTTATTGATTCATCATATCAATCATTCATCATTCATACATGAGCTTGTATCCAAAGGTTTAGATACATCCATCTCTTGCTTGTTAATACTCACTTGTTTGTTCTTGTACATACATGAGGTATTTATTGTTAATTATTTAAGCTTGATGTTTTATCCAAAGGATGGGAATGATATTGACTAAATTGTCAAGGTACTTAAATTCTTTTCCAATCTCTTTTACTTTTGTGTTAAGTATTTTAAAGCTTTTCACTTATTTATGGTTTAGTATTGTTAAAAATTTAACCAAACCCCTTTTGTTTTGAAACCATGGTATTAAGAATAGAATTATTTCCGGTGAAACTATTTTTAATCCATTGATCTTGTTAAAACATGATCCTTTGTTTTTAAATCCTGGTGTTAAGAGATGAATTATTCCCGGTAAAACTTCTCTTAACCCATTGACCTTGTATTTTAAAGCTTGGTCCCTTTTGTTTTAATCTTGTTAAGTATTTTAAAGCTTAACCTTTTAAAACTTATTAGGTATTTTAAAGCCTAATTCCTTTTCTAAAATTGTTAAGTATTTTAAAGCTTAACCTTTTAAATTTATTAGGTATTTTAAAACCTAATCCCCTTTTAAACTTGTTAAGTATTTTAAAGCCTAACCCTCTTTTAAAGAAAAATATGTGAGTATTTTAATGCTCACACCCAAAAAGATTTTGGCCACTTTGGCCCCCTTTTTCCTTTTTTAAAAGAGAAACTACAGAAGCTCGGACTTCCCTATTGCACTTAAGGGGTATGTAGGCCTAAGATGCGATATCTTATCGAGCTCACTTTCAAAAACTTCTCTTCCCATCCCCACACTCTATTTCAAACAAGTTTTTCACATAGGTTTTTCACAAAAAAAGGTATTTATAAACAAAAGACAATAACGCAAAACGAAGAGGTTCCTATGGAGTACCATGGATATGAGGGGTGCTTAAAACCTTCCCCTTCTATAACAAACCCTCCGTAGCCAGAACTCTGATAAGTTTATTAGTTTTGATTTTAAGAACTTCTGTGGGTTTTATTCGCTCTTTCACCCATTCCTTTTTGGAAACAGTAAAGCGCGGTGGCGACTCTGATTAAAATGAGCTAGGTCTTCCCATGACTCTAGTCTCACCAATTTCACCGCTACAGAGGTTGATCAAGACAATAAGGATGATGACATTCCCATTTCTAACATAATGAAGAAAATCATTGAGAATGTAATTGTTATACCCCAAAATTTGCCCACATATTTTTCAAGAAAACTCCAATCTGAAAATTAAGGGTCTCATATAATCATGGATTTTTATTTCAACAAATATCCTGACATATGAGATACTTAGTTTTTAGAATCTTTCTTATACAGTAATTTGGCTTGCAGTTGAATTTATTCTTACGCAAACGCCAAATACTGTTTATTACTTCACACATGCTATTTATTTATTTACAGATAAATAGTACTGACACAATTGGTACAGAGTTAAATCTTTTTGCAGGCGCAGAATCAGGAAACTCAGACTGAACAGTCAGTCGACAGCCAAACTGCTGGCAGTACAATTCTCAGTGTTTTGTGCCATCAATCAAATCAATCTTTCACAATTCAAAATTCCAAGATTTTTGTTCAAAGAAGTCTTCTGAATATCACATGATTAGCAGAGACTCAACACTGCACAAAAATCAGGTACGCTTAACTGTCTCCTACACAAACAGTCCCTAATCAGGGTTTTTCTTGTTTTTACAGGGGCAACAAGTTTTTGAGAGCTCAAATGGATTTCATATACATCCATATATCTCAAAGTACCATCATACAAATTTTCAAACTTCAATTCACTCAGACGCACCGTCAGCAGCTCAAACAGTCAACAGACGACCCGTTTGACCAAAAAAGTCAACAGACAGTCAAAAATGAAATTTTTTGTCAAAGTCCATATTTTGTCAAAGGATTCATCATTTGATCATTGGATGATCATAATTCATCAAGGAAAGATCAAAAATCAACAAAACCCTAAGATTCAAAATTAGGGTTTTTGCCTGAAAAGTCAACTCAACTTTGACTGATCATAACTCTCTCATCCTTCATCCAAAAAATTCAAACCAAAGCTTGTTTTGAAGGAAATTCAATTATCTTTCAAATGCCATTGATCCCATGATCATTGGATTCACCATTTGAAAAATATGACCAAAGACATTACAGGTCATTTTCAAAGTCAACAAAAAGACACTTTTTTCAAAAGGACACACAAGGAGCTTCAAAAATCATTTTGACATGAGACCAAAGACATTGGTTAGAGGACTCTTTGAGGTTTCCAAAAAGTGCAAGATCTCCTTCATATGACAAAAATTGAAGGATTTACACCTTGTTGAAGTTGGCTAAATTTTGGTAAAATGCATGAAATCAACATTGCTCAAAAATGTATTTTTTCCAAATGGGGCCAAGTTTTCAGCATTCAAACATCATTTCCATGTTACTATGGGCCTCCCACGACCAAGACTAAGCCCATACCTTTTTTTATCCATTTTTTGCATGATTTTATCTTACTTTAAGATTAAAATTAAAAGGAAAATGCATGGATAATGGTAGCTTAACTTCCAAGCATGACTCACCTCAAAGAATCTTCATCTTTCTGCAGAGAATTGAAGGGCAAGGCAGGTGCATTGAAGGCAAGATGACTTGGTCAAGAATTCAAGCTTTTTTATATTAAAAAATGCAAAGTTTCAACAAAGGCAACTAAGACACATCTTAGCTTCATTTCTAAGCACACATAGCTTATAAATAAGCTATCTTAGTTCAGCAAAGAAGAGGACACGAATTCAGAAGCATAGCATAGCATATAACACTTGTAATCACTTCAAAAAATTCAAAGAAAAACTCAAATTCGAATTTGTAATTTCAGTCCATTTCAATACAAACTAAGCATTCATACACCTTCCTTAAACATCACTGAAACTATCTCAATCAATTACAAGCCTTGAAGCTCACTGAATCGAGCTACACAGGTCAAAATTTGTTCAAACTAAAATCAATTCGTATCTGGTTATTCACACATGTTTAACAAGATGTAGACATACTATTGAGTTTGGTTTGAGGTGTAGATCATTTCTGGAAACTTAATTGAAGTTTGGACACGTATAAACGAAACTACCATTTTAGGGTTCATAGCTTCAAATTTAGGGCTTTCCAAATTAGGCAAAATTAGAAGTTCTAAATAGCACCATTAGGTTCGTATGGACAAAACGAATTGAATGGTACCATCGCGCTAAATGTATGTGTGCGTTTGACCCTATTCGCTATTATTACCAGGTGTAAAAGATTAGGTTTTTTACACCACCTGCAAATGAACGGTGTAAAAACCTATCTGAAGGTTGAAGATGATGCGTGGCGCCCTCTGATTCGCTGGGAGGCGCGCGCGTGTTTTTTAAATTGACTTGGAATTCAGTGTTTTGCAGGTGTTCCACGTGTTATGGTCCCTCACCATCTGGGCCTTCTGATCTATCCATCAACTCATCCAACGCGCCAGATCACTCTTCCCCAACCATGCTCCCTCACTGATTACCACACAGGATCAGTATCCTTTATTTCTATTTTATTTTCTATTTTTATTTTAATTTCTTTGTTAAATTAATTAAAAATAGTTTTAAAAATCCAAAAAATACACAAAAAATATTTTTAGACTTCTAAAATAATATATTATTTTCTGAAATAAAAATATTTTATTTTCTTCAAAATTTCAATATTTTACATAATTAATTAGTATATATTTATATATTTGCTTTTTAATTATTCTAACCAATCAAAAAATCATAAAAAAAATTGTTCTTTATATTAAATATTGTTTATATATTATAAATTAATTTTGTACATATTTTGAATAATTTTATCTTTAAGTTTTAATTATTTGTATAATTATTTGCATAATTATGTTTTAATTAACTTAAATCAATTTCAAATCAATTCCAAAAATTCCAAAAAAAGTTAGTTTTGTTTTAAAATTAATTAACAAATATTTTGTACATATTTTAAACTTAATTTCTAGGTTTAAATTTATTTTCATCTTTTTCTTCATTTTAATTTAATTAATCATGCATTAATTATAATTAAAATCAATCATAAAAAATCCAAAAACATGCCTTTTATTTTTCTTGCAATTTAAAATTCCTAGATAAATGTATAGGATGTCAAATTCATGTAAATAGGCTAGTTTACATTTCCCGCACAATCGATGTAATAGCGTAGATTTACTTTCCGCACTTTACATTTCCGCACTTTAATTTCCAGCAAATATAAACTGCGTGTATGTCAAAGATAAAATTGAACCGTTAGATCACTAACTTCAAAGATAAATATCTGAATCCAATCACAATCACACTTGCACCTCTTCAGGTAATCCTTTTTCACAATCTTTCAAAATCAAAGTCAAAATTCTACTGTTTTGAGTACAAAATCGAACCTTGCTTTTATATCCGGTGAAAGGATAGATTTTTAAAGGAAACAGGATAAAGACCTTACAACTCAGGGTAGACCTCCTAGTTTGCTTGCTCAAATTAAAACAAACAAAATTCTCATACACTGTTGATTTTTCAAAACTTTCAAAAAAAGACAATACTTTGTATACATCCAAACACGGGTTATTACAAAGTTAACGTTCTTTTCAAAACATCTTTCGAAAGATAAACAAGCATTTTGTATACATCCACACACGGATCATTACAAAATTCAAATTACAAAGGTATTTGAAACCACATATGAGCAATTTCAGAGCAATTGAAAAGTGATCGAATAACAAGTGAGCTAAGCAAACTTAAGAGCCCATGGATAACCATGGATACAAAGGGTGCTAACACCTTCCCTTTGTATAACCTACCCCCTTACCCAGAATTTCTTAAAGGTCTTTTTTTTGTTTCTTTTATAAACCTTTCCTTAATTGGATAAAATAAAAGGTCGGTGGCGACTCTGTGATATTTTCAAAAGTGCGAAAGCATTAAGCGACAAAAAAGAGTCAGTTCACGTATCTCTACAGATCAGAGGTATGGCCCGGTATTAAAAAAAATCGGAGGTCCACAGTTACGGTCGAGAAATTGTTCGGGTTGTTGGTGACGCTCAAAGTCACAGCAAATCGGTGAGATCTTTATTTGTTTTTCGTGTTTTGAGTTCTCTAATCTCTCTTCTTCTCTCAATATTTTCGTACGGTTGCTTTATATTTGCAGCTTAGAAATGGAACACTCACTGGGTATGTCAATGGGTAAAAGATGTTGATATTTAGTGGCACATTTATTGCTTGGATTTTTCTTATTTTTTCTGCACAATGATCTTATGCAGGCAACGACAATAAAGACATGCACCAGGGTATGTCAATGGGTAAAAGATGTTGAAAATGAAATATTTTTACTAGGAGGTAATCCCTTTTCATGGTGATTTTATTTTCAATCAAATAATGTAAAACATGTAAGAGAAAATTTATTTAATGGTTATTGATGAGGATTTCCTTGAAATCTGCGGAATGGAGGGTTCGTTTCCACCGAGATTTAAATGGGGATCTAGAAGAGAGGTTCTCGATTGGCTGACGTCGGTGTTATCAAAGCAGCATCTATAGGGCAATAGAAGTGGTAAGTCAATGATTCTTATTTCTAATCCGACAAGTCGTTTCCGTATGTTATGGTTTTATGGGATTCTATCAAATGATATTTGTTTTTGTCTGAAATATTAGCAATATAGATGTGGTCTGATACATTTGTGTGCCATTATTTGTAGTAGTAGAGAGGTGCATAATACTTGGGCCTTGTGAATAGTTCTAATAAGTCAATCCAAACAAATCCTTAGTGTTCAAATAAATTAATATTCTTTTTGGATTTCAAATTACAGTAAGGCCTGCTCACTAGCTCATGAGATCTCAAATGGTAATGTTAATGAATTAACTGATCTTTCTCTGCAATCAATCGGTGGATGACAATGTACGTGCCCGCCAAATATGTTTTCTTTGTGATTCAAACATAATATTTAGATGATTTTCATCTTACTGTTACAATCTTTCTAATATTCAGATTCAGTCCTTTGTTTATGTCATGGGCAATGGAGAGAACCATTATGTTACATATTTAGATGATACGTATGAAGACACAAGGGGGCTGAAAAGGTAAAACTAAGGTGGTTTCATCATAAATGTGTGGGACGCGAACGCTGACTCTTTGGTCCCGTACCAGAATGATGAGGCTGTCGTAGGGATGTATTTGGTGGCGGCATCAAGTTCTGCTTGAAGTTGTAGGGCTCTTAGACTTTGGTGCAAGGACCGATTTGTTATAGCAACGGGTTTCTTGGATATTTTCCAAACTGGGTCCGATGCAAGCTTCTAAATTCATTTTGAATTTCTGTTTGGATTTAATTTGTGCAGGGAGTTTCCTCTTGGAGCTGCGGATTCATTGTTTAGGTCTACGCGGTTTGATGTGAGTTTTCGAACCGGTTCGATTCAGTTGGGATGATGTGCAACTGTGTTTTTTTTGGCACATGGTCTGATTATGCTTAAATTATGCAGGCTTGGGTTTGATATGCTGCAAGTTCTTTTATTTATATGAATATGTTGTTTGAATGGGGTTAATTGTTTGGAAATTTTCTTGTGTGGGTGCTTATGGTGTACCAAGTGAAGCAAGGTTAGCATGATGCATGCCTCTGCTCAACGTTGTGGTTTCATACGTATGCAGGTTGTAAGGTACATGCAAGGATTTTGTATAATAACTATAGGTTATCATAGTTTTGTAGTTCTTGAAATGAGTAGCTTGTAGCTCACAGTCTGCCTTGAGTATGCATGTGGTAATGAATTATGGAACTTTATTTAGCTCTGAATTATATGTGAATGACTGGTATATATGCAAATTCAATGGTGAATGAAAACTGAAATTGGATGCCACGACTCAGTGGTTGTATGTGAATTTTGCCTGGTATTGGAGGCCTTAGCATAATGTTCATTAATGTTCATGGTGGTTTATTGTACTAATGTGGGATAGTATATTTGTTTTGTGCAAATCAATTGATATGACCTGTTGGATGTACATGGTGTGAACATGGTTTCAGTTTGCATCAGTTTGTATGGCAAGTAGCATAATTTATGCAAGTACGGTTTGCTTCGGATACTGAATATGTGTACTCTTTCTTATGTCGGGCTGATTTTGGTGAATTGAATCAAGGTACATATAGAGCTGAGGTTCTGTTATAATTGTTTTGTTAGTATGAGGTTCTGTTATAATTGTTTTGTCAGTATGAATTAAATGCATACAGTTGTTAGATTTAAGAAATAAAGATATATTTTAATTATAAATTCTAAATATTAAATATAGCAAAAAATGCATAAATATTTTTCTCAATGATTAAATGTCTTAAATCTTAATGATTATGTATTTCAATATTTTTACTGTAATATATAATTTAAGAACTAATTCATTTTCATTTCCAAGATAATTTGTGATTTTTCTTTTTTAAGATAGTTTGTTGTGACTCTGGTAGCTATTAGATTATCATTCAATTGCACCATACACAATCACTTAGACCACGTTAATAAAGTGATTGAATATCTTAAAATGTGTTTAAATATTTTAAATGATATTCAAATATGTTTTTAAGTGTGATTGATTATTTTAAATATGAGATAATTATTAAACAATTTATTGAATATTACTTTTTAAATAATGATTATTGATTTTAATTAAAAAAATTATATTAAAAAAATGTACATCTAATATTAAAAAAAATGTACATCTGAAACGAGAAATGAAGTTATTGATCAAAATATTGATTATTAACGGAACATGAAGTTACTGATCAATTTTTTTTTAACGGGACATGAAGTTACTTAATGTTGATTTTTTTCCCAAATAATGATTATTAGTTTAAATTAAAAATAATTTTATTAAAAAAATGTACATCTAATATTCAAAAACAATAAATGTACATGTGAAACGGGACATGAAGTTATTGATCAAAATATTAATTATTAACGGGACATGAAGTTGCTGATCAAAATTTCTTTTTAACGAGACATGAAGTTACTTAATGTTGATTATTTATTTCTTAAATAATGATTATTATTTTTAATTAAAAAATGTATTAAAAAATGTACATCTAATATTTAAAAAACAAAAATAAATGTGCATTTGAAATGGGACATGAAATTATTGATTAAAATATTGATTATTAACTGGACATAAAGTTACTGATCAAAATATTTTTTGATTAATTATACCTTCAATTATTATTTTTTCACGGGTACCAGACATTTTTTTTATATATTTAGATTATTATTTTTTCACGGGTACCAGACATTTTTCTAAACATTCAATTATTATTTTTTTCACGGGTACCAGACATTTTTCTATATATTCAATTATTATTTTTTCACTGGTACCGAAAATTTTTCCATGCATTCAATTATTATTTTTTTCACAACATTTTTTTATACATTCAATTATTATTTTTTCACAGGAACCAGACATTTTTCAATATATTCAATTATTACTTTTCACTGGTATCATACGTTTTTCTATACATTCAATTATTATTTTTTAACAGGTATCAGACATTTTTCTATTAAAAAATATACATCTGGAACAAATGCGCGTCCCATACCAGAACTCGTGCAAACGCACGGGTTAGTTACTAGTTTTCATAT